>NC_089596.1:3347887-3647887 GCF_019320115.1 Miscanthus floridulus | reverse complement strand
TGTACCATTCTTCAATTGCTTGATTTGAAGACCAAGGAAGTAACTCAACTCTTCAATCATGGACATCTCAAACTCATTAGCCATCATCTTTCCAAACTATTCATAAAAGTCTTGATTGGTTGAATCAAAGATAATGCCATCAACATAGATTTGCAACACAAACAAGTCCTTTCCAATCTTCTTGGTGAAAAGAGTGGTGTCAACCTTGCCCATCATGCATCCTTTAGAGAGTAGAAAATCCCTCAACCTCTCATACCAAGTTCTAGGTGCTTGCTTCAAGCCATACAATGCTCTTCTTCAACTTGTACACATGGTCGGGCTTCTTGTCATCTTCAAAACCGGGAGGTTGCTCAACATATACTTCTTTATTGATGTAGCCATTGAGAAAAGCACTCTTGACATCCATTTGATAGAGCTTGATGTTGTGGGCACAAGAACATGCTAGCAAGATTCTAATTGCTTCTAATCTAGCAACTGGGGCATATGTTTCTCAAAAGTCAAGACCTTCTACTTGAGTGTAACCTTGTGCTACCAATCATGCTTTGTTCCTTACTACTATACCATCTTGATCTTGCTTGTTTCTATAGACCCATTTGGTTCCAATCACATTGTGTCCCTTAGGCCTCTCAACTAATTCCCATACTTGATTTCTAGTGCAGTTGTTCAATTCTTCATGCATAGCATTCACCTAATCAACATCCTTCGATGCTTCATCTATCTTCTTTGGTTCAATGGATGACACAAATGAGAAATGCTCACAAAATGAAGCCAATCTTGATCTAGTTTGCACACCCCAAGAAATATCTCTAATTATAGTGCCCAATGGATGATCTCTTGCAATATTGGTTGGTTGGAGTATTAGAACATTGTTGCTTGCACTTGCTCGCTCATTAGATTGAGATGATGTACTAGCCACTTGATTTTGTTCATTGTCATGAGAGCCACTTGAACTTGCTTCATTTGTATCAACTTGCACATTTGAGTTAGAGAGCACTTGCACTTGATCATCTTCATCATCATTCACTTGTCTAAGCCTTAATTCACCAACATCCATGTTTTTCATGCCATTTGAAAGTTGAATGCCTCTAACATCTTCCAAGTTCTCATTCTCATCTTGAGAACCCTTGGTTTCATCAAATTCAACATCATGCACCTCTCCAAGAGTACCACTTGTCAAATTCCAAACTCTATATGCTTTGCTAGTGGTTGAGTATCCAAGCAAGAATCCTTCATCACACTTCTTCTCAAACTTGCCCAATCTAGTGCCTTTCTTCAAGATATAGCATTTACAACCAAAGACCCAAAAATATGCAATGTTGGGCTTTTTAATACCATTCAAGAGCTCATATGGTGTCTTCTCTTTCAATGGGTGACAATATAGGCGGTTGCTACAATAACAAGCCATGTTGATAGCTTCGGCCCAAAAAAGATTAACTCACATTGTACTCACTAAGCATAGACCTTGCCATATCAATGAGTGTTCTATTCTTCCTCTCAACAAGGCCATTGATTGTGGAGTGTATTTGGCCGAGAATTGATATCTAATTCCAAATTCATCACACAACTCATCAATTCTTGTGTTCTTGAACTCACTACCATTGTCACTTCTAACTCTCTTGATGGTTGTTTCAAACTCATTGTGAATGCCCTTAACAAATGATTTGAATGTTGCAAACACATCACTCTTGTCCACTAGAAAGAATACCCCAAGTATATCTTGTATAGTCATCTACTATCACAAAGCCATATTTGTTTCCACCGATGCTAGAGTATTGTGTTGGTCCAAACAAGTCCATGTGCAATAACTCAAATACCTTGCTTGTGCTCATTATGCTCTTCTTAGGATGGGTGTTTCCAACTTGTTTGCCGGCTTAACAAGAGCTACAAAGCTTATCCGTCTCAACACAACATCTTTCAAGCCTCTAACCAAGTCATGCTTAACCAATCTATTCAATTGTTTCATTCCAACATGACCAAGCCTTCTATGCTATAACCAACCCATACTAGACTTAGTGAACAAGCATGTTGACAATTGAGCTTCACTAGCATTGAAATCAACCAAGTATAGATTCTCATATCTAAAGCCTTTGAAGATCAAGTTAGAGCTATCTACACTTATGATCTCTACATAATCTACCCCAAATATGCATTTGAATCCGAGATCACACAATTGAGCCATGAATAGCAAAGTGAAGTTCAAGCTCTCTACTAGCAACATCTTAGAAATGCTCATGTCATTAGATATTGCAATCTTACCAAGCCCTTTGACCTTGCCTTTGCCATTGTCACCAAATGTGATGCTATCATAGTCATCATTACCATTAGTATTGATTGAGTTGAACATTCTTGCATCACTGGTCATGTGTTGAGTGCACCCACTATCAAGAACCCAATGCCTTCCTCCGGCTTTATAATTGACCTACAAAAGAAGATAAATTCTTTTTAGGTACCCAAACTTGCTTGGGTCCTTGAAGGTTAGTTACTAAGCTCTTTGGCACCCAAATGGCTTTCTTCTTTGAGCCCATCCATGGTGCACCAATGAACTTAGCCTTCACACCATTAGTACCCTTAGTAAGCACATAGAAAGAACCAAGCTTAATTGAGGATACATTGGTTTGAGACTTCTTTTTCATGCACTTTTGCTCTACATGACCTACTTTCTTGCAACTAGTGCAAAACTAACCATTGTTCTTCACAAAATTAGTATTATGAGGAGCAAAGGCTGCCTTGCCTTTCTTGGGGGTATAGCCCAATCTCTCTTTGTAGAGAGAAGCTCTTTGGCTACCTAAGCACATAAGCAAGCGGTCCTCACCACCATAGGCCTTAGCCAAGGTGTGAGTGAGCTCATTGACCTCCTTCTTGAGTATCTTATTCTCAACCATTAGTGATGCATCACAAATGAAACCATCACTACTAGATGAGGTAGAAGTAGATGTGCTATAAGAAGGGTTAGTGGGAGCAACAATGATAGGCTTATAGAATGATTCATTAATTATATCACAAGTTAAGCCTACATCACATGTTACAACATGGTCTTTCATACTTTGCTCATTAAGTAGAGAGGAATGAGCTTTCTCAAGCTTCTTGTGAGCCTTGCCAAGCTTCTCACGGGCTTCCTCTAGCCTCTCATGAGATGCATTGAGCTCATCAAAGGCTTACTTAAGGGCTTTTAGTTCCTTTTGCAAGTCTTTGTATTCCCTTCTCTTAATGCCAAATTGTTCCTTAGCATCATCTAACATGTCAAGTAGTTCATCTTTAGTTGGTTCATCATCATTGTCACTATTAGTTTCACGTTTATTATCATGTTCCTCATCACATCCATTGTCACAAGTTTGTACCTTAGTGGCCTTAGCCATGAAGCATGATGGAGTGTCGAAGAGAGATGGCTTCTCATTGATGGCAATGCTTGCAAGTGCCTTCTTCTTGGTGGTCTTATCATCATCACTATCATCATCATCACTCAAGAAAGCATCACTATCCCAAGTGACCACATATGAACCACCCTTCTTCTTCTTCTTGAAGGTCATCTTGTCCTTCTTCTCTTTCTTTTCCTTCTTGTCTTTCTTCTTGCTCTTCTTGTTGTCTTCATCATTGTCGCTATTGTATGGGCATTGAGCAACAAGATGATCCTTGCTTCCACAATTAAAGCATCTTCTTGACTCTTCCTTGTTCTTGGATGAAGACTTCTTCCTTCTAGCATGGTAGCCCTTCTTCACCATGAACTTGCCAAATCTCTTAACAAAGAGTCATGTTCTCATCAAAGCTCAAATCTTCATCTTCACTTGATGATTCTTGCTTTGCCTTGCCCTTGGATGATGTGGCCTTGAATGCCACACCCTTCTTCTTCTCATCTTTCTTCTCCTTGTTTTCTTCCTTATCATCATTTCTATAGGTGTCATCGGTCATCACATCTCCCAACACTTGGTTTGGTATCATGGTGTCCAAACCATTACTCACTAGAATAGTGACCAATGTGCCAAATCTTGAAGGTAAGTATCTCAAGAACTTGCGAGAGAAGTCCTTGTCCTTCACTTCTTCTTCAAGTGCTTTGAGATCATTGACAAGCACTTGAAGCCTATGGAATATCTTCGGCACACTCTCATCCTCCATCTTGAAGCTTGCAAACTTCTCCTTAAGAATGTATGCCTTTGCACCCTTCATGGCTTGAGTGCCCTCAAATGACTCCTCTAACTTCTTCCATGCCTCATGAGCCATCTCAATGTTCTTGATTTGCTCAAATGTCCTCTCATCTAATGCATCATGAATGGCACTAAGAGCAATGTCATTGTTTTGGAGCAATACTTCTTTGGTGGCGGTGGGAGCCTCCTCATTGGCAATCTCAATCTTGGTCTCCACCACCTTCCAAATCTTCCTATTGATTAACTTGATATATGTTGTCATCTTAGCCTTCCAATAGGGATAGTTGGAGCCATCAAATTAGAAATGTTGTTGATTTGAGCCATATTGACACCGAAGGTTGTTAAGCCTCAAATCACGGTAACCACGGCTCTGATACCACTTGAAAGGTCCTAATGGCTAGAGGAGGGTGAATAGCCTATAAAAAATTCTACAACAACACTTAATCAAAGTGGTTAGTTAAATAGGCGGCGAAGCGAGTGTTGCGTAAGCCTACTAAAAAATGCAAGCCACATACCTCAATTCTAGTTGCTATAGTCTCTATCCATATAATGGCTATGTCACTACACTAAGTTAGTGAGCTCTCAAAGACTAACTAAAGAGCCTCACTAACCACTAGTTTCGATGCAAGCTAGCTCTCAAAACTAATTACACTAAAGAGCTTAGCTTACACACTAAGAATATAATACAAGAGAGAATGATGATGATTATACCGACATGTCGAGGTATGAGCCAATCACAAGATGGAGCCGATCAATCAATCACAAGATAACCAATGAAATAATCGGAATCAAATGATGACACAATGATTTTTTACCGAGGTTCACTTGCTTGTCCACAAGCTGGTCCTCGTTGTGGTGATTCACTCACTTGGAGGTTCATGTGCTAATTGGCATCACACGCCAAACCCTCAATAGGGTGCCACACAACCAACATAAGATGAGGATCACACAAGCCACGAGCAATACACCAGAGTACCTTTTGGCTCTCCACCGTGGAAAGGTCAAGAACCGCTCACAATCACCACGATCGGAACCAAAGACAATCACCAACCTCCGCTCGATGATCCTCGCTGCTCCAAGCCGTCTAGGTGACGGCAACCACCAAGAGTAACAAGCAAATCCCGTAGTGAAACACGAACACCAAGTGCCTCTTGATGCAATCACTCAAGCAATGCACTTGGATTCTCTCTCAATCTTACAAAGATAATGAATCAATGATGGAAATGAGTGGGAGGGCTTTGGCTAAGCTCACAAGATTGGTATGTCAATGCAAATGGCCAAGAGGGTGAGCTTGAGCCGGCCATGGGGCTTAAATAGAGAGCCCCATGAATAGAGCCGTTGTGCCCCTCACTGGGCACTCTGCATGTTGACCGGACGTGCCTCTACATAACAACCAGACGCAACACAGTAGCATCCGGTCGCTGCGATGTTCATCACAAGGGTAAAGGTTTTTTGTGGCAAAAATTTTCATCACAAAAGCTTGTTTTTTCGCCACAAAGGTTAGTTTTGTGGTGACTTTTAAAATCGCCACTAGTCGCCACAAATACCCGCCTCACAAATACTCTAGTGATGATTTTTTGTTCCCCACAAATGGTTGCACTCATTAGTGACGAATTGTGGTGCCGCTAGTAAATTGGCCATTTGTGGCCCCATTCGTTGTCACAAAAACATATGTATTAGTGACAAAAAGTTTGTCACTTATAGTGTTTTTTCTGGTGAGAAGAGTCGTCCCGACTATAGAGTATTTATGACAATTTGGTCGTCATAGTTAACACTATAAAAGTGTCAAATTATATGGTCACTAGATACTACATATCAGTGACCACAGTTTCGCCATTATATAAGTTTACTATGTCGATATTTGTTTTCACTGTTTTAGTTACAACTGTGTCAAGTTGATTGCCACAGTTTATATTGGAAAAAGTGGCACCTTATCGACACTAATACATTTTATTTGTGATGTAACTCATCCTCACATATATATTACAGAGGCAAAACTTTTCCTTACAATGTGTTTTTTTTGTGAGAATTGATAAGACATAGTAGTGACTGAAGTTTCATCATTACATGAGTTTGTTATGTCGATGCTTGTTCTCACTGTTTCAGTTATAGTCATGACTAATGGTTTGCCACAATATGTATGAGAAAAGTGGTAACTTATCAACACAAAAACATTTTATAGTGGCAAAATGGCTCAACACGTGTACATTATAGCAATATAATTCTCACAGTTTCAAATCTACACCAATAATATTTATTTCAACAATTCAAATTGGTAATCGCTCAGTACACAAAATTGAGATCGCCCACAACCCTCAAAATAACTTTGATGGTACTACTACAACTTCACTCTGTGCTTCAACGCAAAGAACTAAGATCATCACATAGGGATTGCTGCTCTTCTTTCAAATGTGCATTTGTTTTGACCACTGTGGAAACTTAGCCTTCCAAAGCTCCTCAGCACGTTGCTTAACAACTTATGCATGTGGTCGAGCTGCAGCTTCACATGTTCAGAAGCTGTGAGAAGGCCTCGTACTCTCGCTAGAGGCTATTGTGGGGCTTCGCCGGCCTCGTACTCTCGCTAGAGGCTAGAATGGAGAAGGCCAAGGGTTTCCCACAGGAATAAGGAAGCGAGGGTCAAAGGTAACAGAACATGATAGTGTTGCAATAAATTTTAGAATAAATGGACATTAATTCGTGTCTTGGTACATTGCCACTCAGGGTATTTATAGGGCATACCCGTAGTCGTGGTGAATTTACATCTCGCCCTTGCTATCGTGGGCGTTTCCTTACCAGTGCACAAGGGCACGATGGACATTTATCATGCCCACCTCAACTACTCCCGTGACGGCGCCACTGACGCCCCCTTGGGATCGCCGCTTTCTGTCTCCCTCAGACGGCACGGGCCTATCTCCACGATGGCCTTGTCTCAGGCGAGGGTTCCCTCGCCGAATGTTGACAAACCTACATTTGCATAGAATTAGAGTGACTTTAGCCAGGAACCTTCGTCGTAGACACGGCTTGGTCAGTAGTCTGCTACGTATATTCATCGACATTAATGTTCGCCATAAAAATAGAAAGAAAATAGAGCAAGATTCTCCTACATTTTTGCACTGAGATCAGGCAGCCAACAAAAATCTGAACTCAATTCTCTGTGGACATCGCTTATACCCTACACGGCCGCCGATCCATTACTTCTTGCCTCTGGCATTGGTGCAGAGCCTGAGATGCTCGTGTCTAACACGGCAACATGCCAACACCCTTGCTGACAGGTACTCCCTGACACGGCAATATCGATATTTTTGTCCGATACTATACAAATTCGAATTTTCTTAAATACGAATACAAATGAATAGTTCTAATTTGAATTCACAAGTAGAAATGTACTTGGTTAATATATAAAATCATAAATAAATGATTATTTAAATCATATCATATAGTAAACATTTATAAAACAAATAATATAGAATAGCATAATTGTCTCCTACAACTAAAAAGAAAGAAAGTAAGACCACCGTTTTGTGCGACAATCGTCGCTCCGTCGGTCCGCCCCCTGCCGTGCGATCCCGCTATCGTGGCCTTCGGGGGTCCGCCAATCATGCGTGGCTCACCAAATCAACGCACTGGGAGAAGGGACGATCCCGCAACCGCAATGGCAACCACAATTGGATCACACGCATCCTTGAGGTCCCTGCTCCGCCGCTCCACACCGCGCCGTCGGCCAACCCACGATGCCCCATTCTGCACCGTGCCGCCGGCTGGCCAAAGGCCCGAGGCACCCTACGGCTGGCCCCTCCCGCTCCGTAGCGCACTTTTTGCCAGGCCTAGGCCGCCCCGCAATGCCAACTGCCGCCGGACGCCAACCCCCAATCCTCCCCACCCAGTGCCATGCCACCTGCCTGACAAGTAGAAGAAGACATCCAGAAGAACGACCGCATCGCCCGCCGCACCCTGAGCAGGGTGGCGCTCCCGGATCCCGCCGCAGCGCTGCTCGTGGGATCGGCGGTGGAGGGGAGCAGGATTCGTCGCGCCACCAGTGGATGCGTCTACCAGCGACCTGCCTCGCCTGCTTGGCTCCCATTAGACCAGTGCAGGCCATCCTCCCATAGTCTTGCTTCCGCCATCGTGTCTCATCCTGCACCCTCCTGCCGTCGAGCGCCAACCACAACATCTGGCACAACAGCCGAAGTGCCGGACCAACGCGCCCAAGAATCCTTACACTAGAGCAGCGCCACACCAGGTGCAAGAAGATTTGCTACTACAAATCTACAATCTAATAATCTTCCTTGTTCCACAATTATTTATTTGCAATTTCTGTTGTATTATTACATGATTAATCAAGCCTGTAGGCTATAGCAGGATGAGTAAATCATCCGGGAGTTCTGATTTATTTCAACTTGAACACATGTCTACCTTTAAAAATTAAGACCTATGTGGATTGAATTTATATTGAGGGCAGGGTATATCTGTGTCCGCTATCTGGAGCCCCTTTGTACTGCATTGCCACCTGCCGGTAAGCAACAACTTCAATTTGGTTGGCCTTCATTTACTACAGCAGTATTGTTCTATTTATGTTTGAATATGCACAAGGTAGTCACCAGATAAGTGACAGTTTGGTTTGTACTTCAATTGCCTCACGAAGTGCTGTGTGCTAAAGCTTTCTTATTTACATCTTATAAAAGCATGTAAATGGGTTTTGTCTGCCAAGACAGTGGTGCAAATATGATCTCCTATGACCAATTTGGCTAAAGAGGTTGGAGTGTTATTAGATGGGATTAACTAACTGTTTTGGACAGCCAGAGAAATGATAGATGTCTGCCTCCAAGCGATCCACACTTGGGATGAGTTCATCGCTGCTCTGAATGACAAGCTTAACCTTGGCACCATAGTGAGATGAAGAGGAAGTCGACAAAGATGTGAAAACTCGAACAAAAAGGGAAGGGAAACTTGGAGATGCCAAAACAGTATGCACTCAATTTGACTACCCATAACTTCTAGAAAGAACCCCGTGCTTACTTTGATTCTAAAAGGCCTGAAAAGATGTGGCTGTTTTGTAGGCACAACTAATGATCTTTAGGGGCCTTTTGATGAGTGAATAAGATGGGAGTTCATATGATTCAGATCCAGTTTGTATAAAATTGTACCTTAATATAAACCCAAGGTTGACACTGCATTGTTTTTTTTTCCTTTTGCGAAACCAGTGTATAGGTTGTTCATCACGAGATCAGACATACTTGTTTATTTTAGGTTGTTATTATTTTGCTGATTTTTGAGTTGACATCCATTGTTTTAAGGCATCTATCATGCACATGTATTTCATAGCTAGGAAACCCTTGCCCATCAATTAGTTCCACTCCCTATACTATTTATATTTTTTCTGAATCCATAGGTTCATCAGTTAGGTCCAGTTCAGTGAAATTTTAGTACATTACCTATAATGACAATGTTCCTTTACAATCCTATTATGTTATCTAGTTTTTGAGTGATTGTTTAATAACTCGACTATTCATATAAACAATCTTTTCATTGAGACCAATACTCAGAGAAGTTTATGTTGTCAACATGTTATTCGGTAACTTTTATATGGCCTGATATTAACGTGCATCCCCTTCAGCTTGGCTTTTTCTCCATGTCTATAACAATGGGTATAGTCACAAATGACTCATTAGTTTGGCGGCAGGAGCAGACATGATCCGTTGAAGACAATATATACCTGTAGTAGCGCACGGGATAATACTTGCAATAACGATGTTGCAAACATCATGTTCAAAATATCACTTGTAATGGCAATGTTGCAAACATCACACACAAATAGCACTTTGTAATGGCGATGTCGCAAACATCACATGCAAAATATTGTTTTTTTGGTAACAATATAACACATCCATACTTATATTGTCATGGTGTGATTTACATATATACTCGAACCTGTGTACATGATGGTATGGAGATGTGGTAGAACTTATTCATGGATTTATTGGCGCATGAAAGAAATGGATATCAGAGATTTCTTCCTATCGATATAAAACATTATCTTAGCCGCATCACGAAAAGGTCTATATGGTATAATTTGTAAGCCTAAATGCCACGCTCTCCGTGACTATGTTAATTTATGAACTTTGTTTTTTTGATTAAATGCCACTTTAATGTCGGTATTTATTTTCACAGTATTGTTATCTTATCGTGTGATCCGTGTGTTTTTAGTGCAAAAGTTTAGCTGTCCCGTAGCAACGCACGGGCATGCTACCTAGTCTATTCATAAAGATCAAGCCAAATACCAACATTCGGACCATCTTAGTTTTGTTTTAGCTGATATATTTTTTTATGAATAATAAGTAACTCACTCGTGTATTTCATCAGGTCCTTAACAATCGTTATTTGGGCCTGTGGGCCAAGCATGTAGTCGTGTACCTGTAGTCCGTAGCCCATATGCTCCAATGTGGTCTGCCTATCAGTCCATCCCGGGCTCCCGGTGATGCCACTGCAAGCTGACGAATCGACGCTGCCCTATCCGACACGAACCATCAATACCGTGATCTGCGAGGCGGCGAGGCTGTGAATCGGTGGTGACAGCGGAGGTCTAACCCAATGAGGCGAGCACAGTCAGCAGGCATGCAATGACGGAGCAGCGAATGGAAAACCGAAAACGGCCTTGCTAGTGCATACATTCGTTGTCTTTTGGTCAGATTTGAGCATTGGCACAACTTAGGCCGTGTTTAGAACTGTGTTGGTGGTCACGATTGAGCGAACACGGCTTGGATCGTATTTTGGGAATGGCAGAACATAATTCATTTCTCTCGCGTTCCACGACGTGGGCGACTGCCAAACACGCGTTCGTCACGGTGCGTTCGATCAGGATTATTCTGCTTTTCTTGCTCAACCGATTGTGAGACCGACACGAAAACAAACAAGACCTTAGCACTCGCAAGACTGACCGAGATGCTTGCTGTTGCTAGGTTGCTGGGCGACTAAAGATGCTTCCTATCATAAAATATATTTTGCACTAATAACCGATATAAGTTTTGTTTCAAAAAATAACCGATATAAGTGTGATCAAACTAGTTTTCTGGGTAATTTTTTTTGCACTAATAGCATTTCTAGGTAAATTTTTTTTGCCACACATTATCTTGCTAAATAGTGGCAAAACAATGTTTGGCCACTCGATTTGCCACTAAAGATGCTTTCTGTGGAAATTATATTTTTGTCACTAATAACCGACATAAGAGTGATGAAAACTTGTTTTTTCACAAATGGTTTTGGGGTAAGTAGTGCAAATTTACAATTTTCGCCCATATCTGCTCACTACATGTGGTCTGTGGCGTAACTTTTTTGCCACTAATAAATGTCATATCTATGAGGTCAACATTTTTTTTGCCATAGATATCTTGTTAAATAGTGGCAAAACAGTGTTTCACCACTCGATTTGCCACTAAAGATGATTTCTGTGGCGAATTAATATTTTGTGACTAATAAACAACATAATAGTGATGAAAACTAGTTTTGTCACAAATAGTGTGGGCATTAGTGGCAAAGGAAAATTTTGCCACATTATTTTATCACTAATGCTCTGTCTTCCAGTAGTGTTGCCACGTGTCGTTGCTCGTTCCATTCCAACGGCTAGTCTCGCCCGCGCGCTAAGTTGAGATCGGACACACCAGTTGCGAGACCGGACACGCCAATCAACGGCAGTGCTCTCGCGCGCGTGCCACGGCAGAGACATGACCGGACGCGTTGCTCCCTCCAGCAACCCAGCGTTAGGTCACTTCTAGAGAGCTCCCCGATCGCCAAAACAATGGCCGGACACGTCCGATTAAGAGTGACCGGACGCGCCCAACGTCAGGTCCTCACTGTGCTTTGCTTAGTCGCTGACATCAGCGTACGTCATGTAGGACCGGACGCGCCTCCGTCGCGTCAGGTCACCACTTGCGCCAGCATCCGATCCGAGACCGACAGCGCACCCTCTCTGCACAACATTGACTGGACGCACGGCCCGAGTCCGATTGCTGCGTCCAGTCAAAGGAAAACAGCCCCTTGACTTCACCAACTTCGCCACCCTTGCTCAAATATGCCAACCACCAAGTGTATCACCTTGTGCACGTGTGTTAGCATATTTTCACAAATATTTTTAAGGGTGTTAGCGCTCCACTAGGTCCTAAATGCATATGCAAAGAGTTAGAGCATCTGTGACACTTTGATAACCGCATTTCGATACGAGTTTCACCCCTCTTAATAGTATGGCTATCAATCCTAAATATGATCACACTCGCTAAGTGTCTCGATCACTAAACCAAAAAGCTCCTATCAAATTTCACCTTTGCCTCGAGCTTTTTATTTTTCTCTTTCTTCTTTTCTAAGTCCAAGCACTTGATCACCATGGTGACCACACCATCATCATGATCTTCACCATTGCTCCACCACTTGGAATAGTGCTACCTATCTTATGATCACTTTGCTAAACTAGGTTAGCACTTAAGGTTTCATCAATTCACCAAAACCAAACTAGAGCCTTCACTAGCTCCGCATGTGGAACCCACACCTACATACATGTAGCATCTCTCTTATACTTTTATCCCCGCTTCGTGTAAAAGGGTTAACCCAGAAATGCTATGTTTGGAATGACAAGGATTATAAACTAGCCCTCACCCTCCTAAATTTCTGAGATGGTACTCAATATACAAACTGCAACCACACATGTGCCACAAGGGCCAACCTCACAACAATATGGGTGTCGCCGAGCTCATCTAGGGTCAGGTCCCTAAAGAAGCTAACGGCGAGTTGGTACGACGTGTCTCCTTGTTGGAGGAGAAAAGCCCGGTGCATGTTCTACTTGAAAACATGTAAGCGGTGCTTGTCGATGTCATCACGCCCCACCATCAAGGCGTGGTTGCTATAGTGTGCTACCTAGCCAGCACTCATACAATGACCACAACGCCTCCTCAGTAGTGGTGTCATTGTTAGGGAAGGGCATCACCATGATCACCGGCACGAGCGCCATGGCCAAGCCCATGTCTAGTGTTGCTAGGCTAGGCATGGGGCGATGACTTAGCATTGTAGCTGGGTCTTGGTTGAGAATAGAGGCATGGGCAGGGTGAGCATGTGATGAGCATGGGGCAAGCTGCAACGAGTAGTGGGACGAGTAATGGGATGAGCAATGGCCGGATGGGGGGGGGGCTTGAGTCCCCCTACTTTGACAACTCACACCATGGGGGAATCACCCTCAAGCCCCCCTATCATGACAACTCTCACCATTGAGGAATCGCTGGTAGCATTACATGCGGGGAAACAACAACACAAATCTTGATAAGCTCGCTCGTGTTCTTGCCAACATCATGGTAGGTTGTATGAAGCAGGGCGGGATGTCAAGTAGTCTGACTACACAGACTACATCACTATAGCTTTTCAAGATTCATCGTAGATCTGCATAGGATATAAAGCTGCTATCTTCTTCTATGACCGATGCATCATACAATTTTCAAATCAAAAGTTGAACCCCTCCTCCATTAGCATGAACGGTCCCTACAATTTATACAAGTTCCTATATGACCATGGTTTTCAAAAATGCCATTTTTGAGTTTGTTAGCTCCATAGCTGAATATGCAACTGCAACCTCAAGCAAGTTAGGCACCGGAGTAAATCCATACTATTTGCTAGAGTGGACTTGGTTCTTTAAATATATATAAAGTAAATTTGGACTATTTGTCTAGGTGGACTTGGTTCTTTAAATAAACAAACACATGAGGAGATTTGACAATTTGGGAACCCAGAGATATATACCTGAGTTGATAGATACTCCGATTAAATGGTTGCCCACCAAATTTTACTCTGGTGGAGGGCATTGGAGTATATGCTCAAGTAGCCATTAGTGTGAGAAACAGCTAGATTTCTATAGAGAGCGCACACGTGCATCAGATTATATGCCACAAAGTTGTTTAACGTGGCATATATTCCGATGGTGTCAATCCGATGGCTATCGGTGGGTTTGATGGTCATGGGTTTTGCCCAGTGAAAGCTATTCTAATGGCTAGTCTTGGAGAGGGCTTATAAATAAGTGTTGGCCGGCTCTTGGTGAGCTCTCTTGGCATTCTAAGCAATCCAACACCCCTTGTGAGCATCCAAGAGCACCTTCCACTCATCTCTTGAGTTGCTTCATCCAAATTGAGATTGGGAGAGATCAAGTGCATTTGCTTTGGAGTTTTGCATCTAGTGGCACTAGTTCATCGTTTAAGGCTACAGATTTCTTGTTACTCTTAGTGGTTGCTGCCACCTATATGGCTTGGAGTAGCTAAGGTCGTTGAGGAATATTGGTGATTGTTCTTCGCCTTTGACCGGTCATTCTTGTGAGAGGTTTTGATCACACCTCGTGACGTGCAAAGGATCCTCTAATGGAATGCTCGTAGTTGGTTGGAGTGGACTACTTTATTGATTCTTGAGGCACCCTAGTTGTGGGTCTGGCTTGTTATGCTAGTGAGCACTCGAATTATCATTTAAGGACTCGCCACAATGTGGACTAAGTTGTTGGCAAGCAATCGAACCACAAGGATAAATATCATGTCTATTCACTTACCCTGGTGGTTTGTTCACTACTCTCACTTGTATTGCACTCATATCTTGCTTGTGAGTGTTAGTTGTTTTCTTAGCTAGCTAGAGTAGCTTAGTGGCAGTTGTAGCAAGCAACTAGTTTAGTTACCTTGTTTAGTTGCTCTTTGGTGTAGCCCTTGTTAGTAGTAGCTTGTTTGGTGTTGTGCTATAGACTAGAGACCAAGCTACTAGAATTGTGTAGGGTGAAAGCTCTAGTTTCATTTTGGTGAATTGATGAAACCCTAGGTGCTAACCATGTGCTCTAAGTGATCATGAGATAGGTTAAGCACAAATCCAAGTGGTGGAGCTATTGAAGTCCAAAGGTGGTGGTGTTGGACATGTGATGATGATCAAGCTCTTCGTTTGGAAAAGAAGAAAGAGAAAAACAAAAAGCTCAAGGAAAAGGTGATATCCATAGGAGCTTTTGTGTTTTGGTGACCGAGACACATAGTGGGTGTGATCACATTTAGGATTGATAGCTGTACTATTAAGAGGGGTGAAACTCATATTGAAATGCGGTTATCAAAGTGCCACTAGATGCTCTAACTCATTGCATATGCTTAGGATCTAGTGGAGTGCTAACACCCTTGAAAATGTTTGTGAAAATATGCTAACACATGTGCACAAGGTGATACACTTGGTGGTTGGCATATTTGAGCAAGGATGAAGAAGATGGCAAAGTGAAGGAGGTGATTGTCATTGTTTTACAGTGACCGGACACAGGGGTATGAGTCCGATCATTTATAAAAATGTTGGCGTGGTCGGGCTCGGTCGGTTCATCGACCAGACACAACACAATAAAAGTGACCAGACATGCAGGGTCTACGTTCGGTCATAGGTGATGTACGCTAACGTCAGTCGCTTAGTTTGATGTGTAGAAGAGAAGAACTGACTGGATGCTGGCCTGGGTTCGGTCATGGTCGACCTGACGCATCTAGTCGATGTGACGCTGGGCAGCCGAGGGGTGCAGTGTGTCCAGTCATGACATGGCTATGGTGCGCATGTGCTGGGGCTAACTACGGATCAGCACGTCCGGTCTCCATGATGGTGCGTCCGGTCGTTACTTAGGCGCTAACACGGCAGAAGTCGACCGTTGAAATTGGGCAATCACGTGAGCGACCGAATGCTATGGTTCTACGTTCGGTCAGCAACGTGTCAAGGTATGAGCCCGATGACACGGCAGCGACCGGATGCTAGGGTTGTGTGTCCGGTCAGCGTGACCAGCGCGTCCGGTCACCCCGAGTTGGGCTGCTCTATGAGCCCAATGGCTCTATTTCGATGGAGCCTCTATAAAAGGTGTTTGGCCGGCTCAAGCTCTCTCTCTTGGCCATTTGCATTTACATAGCAACCATGTGAGCTTAGCCAAAGCTCTCCCACTCATCTCCATCATTGATTCATCATCTTTGTGAGATTGGGAGAGAATCCTAGTGCATTGCTTTAGTGATTGCATCTAGAGGCACTTGGTGTTCGTGTTTTGTTGCGGGATTCGCTTGTTACTCCTAGTGGTTGCCACCACCTAGATGGCTTGGAGCAGTGAGGATCGTTGAGCGGAGGAAGGTGCTTGTCTCTAGCTCTGATCGTGGTGATTGTGAGGGGTTCTTGACCTTTCCCGATAGAGAGTCAAAAGGTACTCTAGTGGATTACTCGTGGCTTGTGTGATCCTCACCTTGTGTTGGTTGTGCGGCACCCTATTGAGGGTTTGGTGTGTGATGCCAAATAACGCATGAACCTCCAAGTGAGTGAATCGCCACAACAAGGACTAGCTGGCCGGCAAGCAAGTGAACCTTGGTAAAAAATCTTGTGTCACTTTGTCTGAGGATTTCATTGGTTGTCTTGTGATTGATTGATTGGCTCTATCTTGTGATTGGCTCATACCTTGACATGTCGGTATAATCATCACCATCCTTTCTTGTATTACATTCCTAGTGTGTAAGCTAAGCTCTTTAGTGTAATTAGTTTTGAGAGATAGCTTGCGTCGGGACTAGTGATTAGTGAGGCTCTTTAGTTAGTCTTTGTGAGCTCACTAACTTAGTGTATTGACATAGCCATTGTGTGGATAGAGACTATAGCAACTAGAATTGTGGTAGGTGGCTTGCATTTTAATAGGCTAGTGCTACACTCGCTTCGCCATTTATTTGACTAACCACATTGCTAAGTGTTGTTGTAGAAATTTTATAGGCTATTTGCCCCCTCTATCCATTAGGACCTTTCAAGTGGTATCGGAGCCGTGGTCACCGTGATTTGAGGCTTAACAACCTTCGGTGTCAATATGGCTCAAATCAACAACACCAATAAGCCACCCTAATTTGATGGCTCCAACTATCCTTATTGGAAGGCTAAGATGACAACATATATCAAGTCAATCAATAAGAAGGTTTGGAAGGTGGTGGAGACCAAGATTGAGATTGCCAATGAGGAGGCTCCCACCGCTGCCGTAGAAGTATTGTTTCAAAACAATGATATTGCTCTTAGTGCCATTCATAATGCTTTGGATGAGATGACATTTTAGCAAATCAAGAGCATTGAGATGGCTCATGAGACATGGAAGAAGTTGGAGGAGTCATTTGAGGGCACTCATGCCGTGAAGGGTGCAAAGGCATACATTCTCAAGGAGAAGTTTGCAAGCTTTAAGATGAAGAAGGATGAGAGTATTGGTGTTTCAAACCACCGGCTAGTAAATTTGTATCTGCGCGTCTGGCCTGGATGGTGTGCTTGGAGGACACAAGGATTTATACTAGTTTGGGTGGAATATCCCTACATCTAGTCTGCTACTGCTCATGTTACTGGCACTAGTTTGTAGTAGGGGTTACAAACGGGCGAGAGTGGAAGAAGGTCCTAAGTCTCTGGTGAAAGGATCGAATGGAGTCGAGTCTTGTTAAGCTCATTCAACAGTGTGCTCCTCTCCCTCATGGGGTGTCCTGCTTCCCCTTTTATAGGTGAAGGGGAAGGTGCAAGTTATAGAGAGAGAAAAGAGAGAGAGAAGGGGAAAAGTGAGGGAGAAGAAGGCCTCTAGGGCCACCGTATCCTTCTTCTCCTTCATGCAGGTCCCACCGATGCTGTAGATGGCGATAGGGATGGCACCGCGTCGGGCTCCTGTTCACCATAGGTGCCATGTCTCGATGTCATCAGCTGGTCATGGCGTCCCATCCCATCCCAGCGGATGGCGTGGTGAATCGACGTGCCTATTAGCGGCCGTACGGGGATTAGGCAGCACAACGACCACGCACCCATCACTGTTGGTGATGCGAACCCTTGGACATGGCCTATCATGGCTACGGGTCATGTCGAGATGTGCCCATTTCCCTCCCGATGTTAGAAGTTTGACCCTAGGGTCATACCCTTATATCTGCAATGATTAGAGATGGTATGGATCCTCGTCGGGCGAGACTTAGCCCACGGCCGAGGGGTCGGGTGAGATGGAGCCCGTGGCCTCCTCGGTGTCGGGCGAGATAGAGCTCGTTCCCTTAGGGTCGGGTGGGATGGCTCCCGTACCCTTAGGGTCAGGTGACATGGGGCCCGTGCTCTAGGGGTTGGGCAAGACAGAGACCATCCCCGAGGGGTCAGTCAAGACTAAAATACATCCTTGGTTATCTAGGCAAGTTGTCATCTGTGGTCCTTAGATCCCTTCTTCGGGTATTAGGCGAGTTGTCATCCGTGGTCCTCAGATCCCTTCTTCGGGTATCCCCAATACTGATACCTGACAGAGAGTGTGCCAGAGATGTTCCATAGGCTTCAAGTGCTTGTCAATGATCTCAAAGCACTTAGAGAAGAGGTGAAGGATAAGGACATTGGTCACTATTCTAGTGAGGAGTGATTTATACACCATGACACCAAACCAAGTGTTGGAAGATGTGATGACCGATGACACTTATAGAGATGATGATGAGAAGGAAGAAAAGAAGGAGAAGAAAGATGAGAAGAAGGATGAGAAGAAGAAGAGTGTGGCATTCAAGGCCACATCATCCAAGGGCAAGGCAAAGCAAGAATCATCAAGTAAAGATGAAGACTTGAGTTTTGATGAGATGGATGATGAGAAGATGGCTCTCTTTGTCAAGAGATTTGGCAAGTTCATGGTGAAGAAGGGCTACCATGCTAAAAGGAAGAAGTCTTCATCCAAGAACAAGGAAGAGTCAAGAAGGTGCTTCAATTGTGGAAGCAAGGATCATCTTGTTGCTCAATGGCCATACAATAGTGACAATGATGATGATGACAAGAAGAGTAAGAAGATGGACAAGAAGGAAAAGAAAGAGAAGAAGGACAAGATGACCTTCAAGAAGAAGAAGAAGGGTGGTTCATTTGTGGTCACTTGGGATACTGATGCTTCCTCAAGTGATGATGATGATAGTGATGATGACAAGACCACCAAGAAGAAGGCTCTTGCAAGCATTGCCATAAATGAGAAGCCTTCTCTCTTGTATACAAACATAGTATAAAAGATACGGCCCCATCAGTGTGCAAGCAGATACTTAGAATGGAGAAGGTACGATGGTGGCGCAACAGCGAGAAGAGGCAAAAATCCTAGCTCGATTAGATGTATTTTGGCGTTGGCCTATAGGCTGTTTATATAGGACCGTCCGACCTGATCTCGTGTCGTGATCACGATCTAAACCGTTTGGGACTCCTGTCCACAAATTTAAAGGTCAAGTAACCAAAAACTAAATCTCCAAAAAGTGGTACGCCCCGCAAGGCCAGGGTCCAGGTTTCGGCGGACCATTCACGCAGGTGCCGCGCGCCATTCGCCCCGCCTCGCCCGGCAAGGCGAGCAAGCGTGCGCATGTTGACTTCCTTTCTCCTTCTCATGACTTGAGGAAGTGGAAATGACTTTCATATCTAAGCATGGCTACCTTCACTTTTACGAGCAAGATTTTTTATCATACGGGTATTAAACCCTAGGTCGATGTGCCTGTACTATCAGACCAAGGCTAACACTACAGTCGACAGGTCGGCTGTAAGGATTTTTACGGTCTTCTCTCAGCCCACCCATATAGTAGTTAGTTCTCCACTATTAATACGTGGCTCACTTGTTTCTCTCACAAAGTGTCTCAGTTTTTATGTCTAAGCAGGCCGTAAGCTTACAGTCCGCTTCTCTTTTCTCTCTTCTCCTCTCTCTCCTTCACCTTAGCATTTAGGCAGCTTACAGCCTGCTATTATAGTTGCTCTCATGTGTCTCCTTATTCGAGTGATACACTACACTACCTCTTAAATGATTTTCAGTGACGCCTTTTTATTTCTCTTTTTTTTCAGATGTAGATCGATTGCTGATTAAGAACTTTTTTCTAGAGGTGTCTCCAGGATGCTCGAACCAGTGGACCGCTCTTGAGAATTACTAGTTTCGAAATTAAAGATGGCCGGCGGCCTTCCAACCACCAAAAATGAAAATAGCCTCCATATTACTAGAAGAAAAACCCGGTGGCATCTCGACTCGTCCTTCCTCCCTCTATTTAACGGGTGAAATCCCAAGAGGCGAAAACAAGCTAGTTAGCACAGGAGAGAGCGAGAGAGCGAGCGAGCGAGAGAGAGCGAGAGAGAGAGAGAGAGGAGGAGGAGGAGGAGGAAAAAGCTAATAATAAGGTGGTCGTTCATGGCTCCAATGAAGCTGTATGGTGCGACGGTGTCGTGGAACGTGACTCGGTGCGTGGTGGCGCTGGAGGAGGCTGGCGCCGAGTACCAGATCGTACCCATCGATTTCGCCACCGCCGTGTTGGGGTTTAGTCCCACATCGTGTAGCGATGGTGGGGGAGCACAACATATAAGGCGGGAGAACCCCCACCTATCAGGCTAGTCTTTTGGGTTGAGAAGGCCCAAGGCTTTATATGTTGTAGCTCTGGTGGACATGGGACCTGTGGGAGCGCAAGCTCGTGGTAACGAGCCGGGCTGGCTGTAATCCAGCTCCAAGATCGAGAACGGCCCGGCTCGCTACCACGAGCCTGCGCTCCCACAGGTCCTAGGTCCACCGGAGCTGACAACATATAAGGCCTTTGGGCTATACTCAACCCAAAAGACTAGCCTGATAGGTGAGGGTTCTCCCGTCTTATATGTTGTGCTCCCCCACCATCGCTACACGATGTGGGACTAAACCCCAACAATCTCCCCCTTAGTCACATCACCTATCAGGCTAGTCTGTCCCACATCGTGTAGCGATGGTGGGGGAGCACAACATATAAGACGGGAGAACCCTCACCTATCAGGCTAGTCTTTTGGGTTGAGTATAGCCCAAAGGCTTTATACACGATGTGGGACTAAACCCCAACAATCTCCCCCTTAGTCACATATGGCGGGGGCACCCCGATGTGTGACTAAGGGGGAGATTGTTGGGGTAGCGATGGTGGGGGAGCACAACATATAAGACGGGAGAACCCTCACCTATCAGGCTAGTCTTTTGGGTTGAGTATAGCCCAAAGACCTTATATGTTGTCAGCTCCGGTGGACCTAGGACCTGTGGGAGCGCAGGCTCGTGGTAGCGAGCCGGGCCGGCTGCAAGCCAGCTCCAAGATCGAGAACTCGGTGGTCACCACCGGTTCCAACACGCCGAGCACAAGAGCCCCGACCACCTTGCCCGCAACGTACGTCGTCGTATTGTACTGTCTTTTTATTTGCCCGGCCGGCCGGTCGTCTCTCCCGGCGGTCTCCATCCCCTGCTGCTGTTGCTGCGGGATCTGATCTGATAGTTAAAACTCATCACTGTCCAGAGTATTGATATGATTTACATATATTGTGTCTCGATCTCTGCAGCCGTTCGGTCAAGTTCCAGCTTTCCAAGATGGCGATCTCCACCTATGGGGTACGTACGTATGATCCTATCATATCTCTTGGACGGAGAGTCGGAGATCCTATATATACAACCTCTTTGTAAATATGACAGTAGTACTAGTTTTCATCCCTGCCATGCATCACAAAATGGCATTTTTCCCAGAATCGCGTGCAATTTGCAAGTACGTTGCCCGCAAGCACAAGCCTGACCTGCTGAGGGAAGGCAACCTCAAGGAGTCAGCAATGGTGGACGTGTGGCTGGAGGCGGAGGCCAACCAGTACACCGCTGCACTGAACCCTATCCTGTACCAGTGCCTCGTCAGCCCTATGTTCGGGGGCACCACTGACCAGAAGGTGGTGGAGGTGAACCTGGAGAAGCTGAAGAAGGTGCTCGAGGTGTACGAGGCGCGCCTGGCCAAGCACAAGTACCTCGCCGGAGACTTCCTCAGCCTCGCCGACCTCAACCACGTCTCCGTCACGCTTTGCCTGCTCGCGACGCCCCATGCTTCTGTGTTCGACGCGTACCCGCACGTCAAGGCATGGTGGGATGGCCTCATGCCCAGGCCGTCTGTCCAGAAGGTCGCCGCGCTCATGAAGCCGTCTGCTTGAAGTGAGCTGAGTCTTCGTACGTTCCTGGAATAATAATATATATAAGCCGACGATCGAGCTGTGTCCTGGTTCTCGATCGATCGGCATGTTATCCAGCAGGTTGTTGTGTTGAATAAGCTAGGCGTTGTATGTGATCCTTGAATAATTGCACTGAGAACAACGTCGGCATGTTTTCGTGTCTTGAGAATAATATAAGCTATGTGTTTGGTATATATAGTAGCTTCTCATTTAATCAAGATAACTACTCTCCCTCTGTTCTAAATTCAACTCCGTTCTAGATTTTCTAATATTATATGCATGCAAAAATTATCTACCTAAAAAAGTCAGAATAACTTACCATTTGGAATATTTCACATGTATAAATGATGGATGTTAATGCTCATGGAATGCTTAACATAGTCGAACTACCTATGTCATTAATTTATATCTATCAGAATATTTCATACAAACACAAAAAGTTATCGAATCTGTCAATATTAGTAAGATTTTTCTTGCCGTTTTTTGGTTGATTCAACAGCTATCGATTTTATTATAATTAATATCCTATTAATTATAATAAATCATCCGATTGAGATAGAGATATATCGGTATCACATCATCTTAATTGGTCGTCCTCTTATCTGATCATGCTTCAAATCTTATAATTGATGGCTTAATTATGCTAGATCGGCTATTTTATCTCTATTCCAATTAAACATAGTATGCATTCAAAAATATGTTTTAATCTTGAATAAACTCACTAGTTAATGGGATCTAATCTAATGACACAACAATAGCTGCATCGATTCAGTCGAACCTCACTGGTAAGACTTTGGATTAGAGATTATCAATTAGTGGTTTTGTTCATGGTCAAGATATGTACTCTGTTTGTTTGCTATGTATGCATCGGCTATTTTAGCCGATTCACCTGTGCTTTCACATATATGGCACGCTTTCATGAACCTGTTGACATATAGTCGGTTTTAAGGATTTTCTAGTTTTAGATTATTGTCATCATCATAGCTGCATCGATCCGGTCGAACCTCACTGTTGATGGTAATAGATTAGATCTAGACAGTTTGTAGATCTGTTTATATCAAACAGTCAATTGTTTGTGTGGTATATCTTTTTTTACCGAATTCATTGGCTTTGCACCACGTATTGATTAAATCTAATTTAACCAATGATGTATCTTTGACGCGTACATATTAATAGCTCAAGGGAAAGGATCATTAAACATCATATATGGGTGTATTGTACTTGTTATCATAAATTATTCAGGACTCACGAGCATCACAGTCCTTAACAGTCGATTTCTTCTCGTATCGACTATTTAGTCGATTTCCCTGTTTGGCTGTTGTCGAAGTAGCGTACTTGGAATTGTCTGGGCAATACTGGTATGTTCCACCCTAAATTACTGATAAGCTTTTTCTCCTTATCAAATGCAGGTCAAGCCAAGCAGATCTCCGGGCTGACTTCGCTCAGATCGTCCAGCTTGCTGCGTTCCTGGCGCATCGCTACATTTTTGCGCTGACACTTGTGTAGCATAGAAGTAGCTCTCTTGCATGGCTAATTTAGTTTTAGTAACCTTGTTAGCCACATTTCTTAGTTTGTATAGCTAAGTAAGTTACGCTCTCTAATTTGGCTTGTGTAGCCTTGTTATTGAGCATTGCTAGTGAGCTTAGGAGCTTTATGCTTTTACTTACTAGATTATGTAGGAGCTCCCCTGGTTGTTTGAAGTACTAGTGCATAGGTTTGTGTGATCTTGCTCTAGAATTGATTAGGTGAGCTCTTGGTAGCCTGGCACCTTTGTTGCTTAATTAGGATCTTTATAAGGTGTTTGTGAACTTAGATAGATGGGTGTAGTCTTGGCTAGACCGATAGTTTTATTTTCGCATTAGTTTCAGTTAGCTAGCGCATTTAAGTTTTAGAAAGGACTATTCACCTCCCTCTTGTCCGCCATCTCAACCCTACAAGTGGTATCAGAGCTTGGTATTTCTTTTGTGGTCTTCACCGACCCGAGAGGATGGCATCTAGTGGGCTAGATGATTGTGAGACACATATTTTTTATGGCACAAACTTTGGACTTTGGAAAAATCACATGCTTGATCATTTTAATGTAAAGGGACCTAAGTTTTGGTGGATTGTCACTAGTAGTCTCACTCATATTTTGGACCATAGAAATCTCACCAAAGCTCAAAGAGTTCTCTTTGAACTTGATGCACATGCTTGTTGTTATCTAATGGATGCTTTGACCTTTGAGCTGATGAAAAAGATAAACTACGTGAAAACCGTTCGTGAGATATGGGAATCAATCAAGCACACCTTTGATGATTCCTCTACATGGGATGGTGGCAAGTTCAAGAAGGATGAGCCCAAAGAGGAGGTGCATAAGTGTGTCAAGCATGACCACAATTTGGTGCTTGTGGAAGATTGATCCATCTCATGGTCAAGTGGTGATGATGATCATACCACAAGATCACTTGACAAGATTGATGATGATGCCACAAGTGATGCACGTGATGATTCTACCTCAAGCACACTTGGTGGTGATCTTGATGATGATGGATCATTGTTCGATGAAATTGCTACTACAAGCTCATCCATTATATCACATTGCTTCATGTCACAAGGTGACACAAAGGTATCTAATGCAAATATGATTGATCTTGATTCCTATGAGGAGCTTCTAGATAGATTTGGTAGCATGATCAAAGCTTTAGAAAACGAGATGGCTAAAACCGAGAAATTGAAAAATGAAAACTCTTTTATAAAGAAAACATGTGAACAACAAAAGCATCTACTTAATGTTACTACTTGTTCACATGAGGAGCTAAAATTAGCTCATGAGGAACTTAGTATTGCTCATGATAACTTGGTACAAGACAATTATTACCACGTCACCAAATTAAGTCTATTTACAGGTTCACGGACAACCCACCTGCATCTCTAATTATATTATAAGGGCTTGCGGGGTTGAATACTTGAATTTCCTATACCAAAACAATGCCCTTTGTATGTCTAACCTTTATAAACAATATCCAAGCAACGAACTCATCACTTTTGCTGATTATAAACAATTAATCAGCTAAACAGTATAGAGCAGCTGAATTAATTAAACTATTGCAATAAAGACTAATCTTATTTTAGCATCAAATTTGGTAATGTAAAATATGACTCAAGCCAAATTTGGGTACAAAACACAAAGGTGGGTTGGCCAAAAAGAGTCGACATATGTAAAATGATAATAAGTCATATGGTTAGGTTCCTTGTGTTGGAACTAGGGATGAAAACGGTACGGATATTTTCCGACCGTATTCGAAATCGAATCCATTTAGAGGGATTGAGATCTGTCCGTATCCGAGTCCGGATATCCAACATCCGATACTGTATCCGTATCCAAATACTCAAATCGCATATTTATGATGTCGATATCCAATCGTATCCTATCCGACATAGTTGACACTATCCGTATTCGAATCCGAATCTGGACAAAAATATGAAAACAAATGTAATATCGGTGATATCCGTCCGTATCTGGTCCGTTTTCATCCCTAGTTGGAACCCACCCATCCGCGTCCACGTTCTCGATCTGACATGGGTGCTCATATTTTTTAGGATTTAACAACGCTATTCTTTTAGTGATAAACGACGTGTCAGTCGATAATGAGACACCTCTGATGTTTTCATTAATTTCGAGATGCGCTTGCTTAGTCTTTCAAAGGATTCATAGGTGTAGGTCGTGTGTGTGCATGTGTATTCATAGAGGTGCATATTACTGTGACTCAAAAAACAAGAGATTCAATAAATTTGAGGACGAAAAAATATTGATGACCACCAAATTGTTATAGTTAAGCATATGTTAAGTAAAATCTAAAATTTCATGAAACTTACCCCAGTAAGGTAGGCAAATAAACTTATATGAACGGAAATATTTTATTCCAGTTGCGCTTTATGTGTTTTTATTATTGTCTAACCTGTAGAAGCCATATCAACAAATACGCATAACAAGAATATTGTTACAATACAATAATTTTTTTTGTCAAACTTACCCTACTAAGGTAGCTAGGCAAATAAATTTATATGAACGGAAATATGCAAATAAACTTACCCTAGTAAGGTAGCTAGTATAAACTTTTTTGCTGTGATGTTAGGGGGCATGGCCCTGCCGGGCCCCCCTTATCTCCACCACTGGTCAGCGGTCACGTTGGTCTCGCCCATGGCCATTGGCCAGCCCAGCAGGTAGATCTGACACCAGGTTCCTCCATGCTCTCACGTCCCCTGCTGTTTGCCCGGTTTCATCCCCTCCGGCAAAGCCCCGTCGAAGCAGAGTAGGTTGGCCAGGGTTATTATATACATAGATGGGGATGGCTAAATAAAGAGAGTCGACATATATGATATGAGGGTAGCCTCTCCTTGTATTGGAATCCATCCATCTGAGTATAAGTTCTCAGTTTGATATAGGTGCTCATATTGTCCAGGATTTGACAATTTTATTTTTCCAGTGGTAGACGACATGCTAGTCATCACATGATGTCTCGCTATTGATGAACACATCGCCTACTGCTGAAAGAAAAATATCGTTAAATCTTGAAATAAATCAAAAGAATATGAGAACCTGCACAAAGTGGAGAATTTAAATCTGGGGTAGATAATAAATTCCACCGAGCAATCTACTCCCTCCGTCGTTATAAATTATAAGTCGCTTTCACTTTTTTGGTACATCAGATTAGTCAAAGTGACTTATAATTTAGAACAGAGGGAGTAGCTTAGTACGTACACGTACTGTCATATAATTCTTTATGGAGAAAGAAGTTATTTGGGACAGATACGAGTCCTCATTGTGGTATTGTATATCCATGTATTAATTATTGATGTACTGCCATGTATAAATACCGGAAATACATGAACCCACCACTAGTACAGAAACAAGCTGTACTCCGGATGGAAAACCCCTTCAGTCCTGATTTCCCAACCGGGAGCACGAATCCGGGACTAAAGGGCCCCTCTTTTAGTCCCGGTTTCTCGCCCGGGACTAAAGGTCCACCTTTAGTGCCGGTTGATAATACCAACCGGGGCTAAAGAGGCCTCCCGGCCTGGCCACGTGGGCCGACCCTTTAGTCCCAATTGGTATTACAAACCGGGACTAAAGGTTTTCTTTTTTTTCTTTTTTTTTGTTTCTATTTTTAATTCATGATTCGTTTTGGTTTTCGAATAGGTTTTCGAATACGTATTCTACGCTGCTAATAATATACGTATTCTACACGCTTATAATGTTCGAACATTTTGTACAAACTAAAGTATGAAACTAACATATATATTACATGCATATACATATATTGTACGTTATTTTATGTACATATAATATGCATATATATATTACAAATAAAGCTTGCATTGTATATTCTATCATATCCTTGGGATAACAAATTCACTCCATCTGGTTTGGCTTTCATGTTTCGTTCATGTTATTGTAGAACTCGTCGGTGGGGTTTAAGACCTGGTCATTAAGAAATCCTGCTATGGTCTCTTGAATTGCTTTTAGTTGGTCACATCATATGACTTTTTCGTTCAACCATAGAGTTTTTAATAAAAGTTAAAGGAAAAGTATTAATATATATGTGTGTGTGTGTTGGTCACATGATTACTTATATATATGAGCAATAAAAGAAATTGTGAATATATGAAGCATGTCTTTTTCGCACTCCTGTGCTTGAAGCAACGCCACCCGTGACTCACAAACATATTCCTCCAACCCGTTGATCCGCGCTGCTTCCTCATCCTTCCTTCTCTGCCAGCTTCTGTAGGTATCTCTGTCGTTACGAAAACCATGCTCCCAAGAAATGTTCCGTCCTAAACCTCTCGTTCGGCCACTGTGTTCAGCAGTCTCGATGGCATACGTCAGTTTATCCTTCTCTCTATTGGGCCTAAACGCACCAATAGCTTTAGCTTATAGAGCATAAGAAAATCTTTGTGTTGCTCTTTTGAGTTTTGGGCCATGAACCAGCATCCCCGTCTCTAGGTCCAGTCTTCCCCCATGAGCGAAAAACCAATTCTTCGTGTGTTTGGGCAAATTGAGTGATTCTGGTGTGATACCCTTGGCAAGAATGTCTGCTTCTATTTTTTCCCACTTGGGAATGGCAGTCGCGTAGCCACTTGATCCCATGCCATGGTGGTATACCTTTTGTCGGGCATTCTCTTGGTTCCTTCTCACCCGTTCCCCACCCTCTTCCGATGTCTTGTACTAGGGCCTCAACTTCGCGGGTGGGCCCCTAGTATTGAAATTAGGCGTTAGGTTCCTCTTGACATATTTCGTGTATAGGGATTTCTTTCAAGTCTGGAATTGTGTGACCATCTTCTTCATAGCCCACTTTCAAACTAGCTCCTTTAATTCATCATCGTTGATATCATCATAATCATCCGCTTGCAACGTGAAATATTGAAGGATATCATCCAAATTAAATTTTTATCAAGATCAGAGACAAAACTAACATGAGGCACGTTGATCTTTTGCTTCCATTCACGGGCACTGATCGAAAGTCTGTCCCTTACAAGGTACCCACAGTGTTGCACGAATTTCCTTGCATGTGAACCAAGTGGTTCGCCTATCTCGATATTGAATTCCGATATTATGTAGCGCCCCTCCAATGGCTTTTTCGGGCCTCGAATATTTTTGCTTTTCGCCGTTGTGGTCTTCGATCCAGTGGGCTACGTATAAAAAAGAATAAATAAATATCATGTGTACACATAATAGATGATAGATATTCAAATATATATATATAATATTCAAATATATATAAAAATATATATACCTCGCTGATATTTTCTTGATTATTTTCAAGAGCCAGGTATTGACTCCCGTCATCTACATCTTGCTGGTCACCATCAGCAATTGAGTGCCGATGTTGATAATATCCATCATTTCTTCATCCATGTTGTCTCTCGGGGCAGCCATCTAGCTTTTACACCACCAGATATATCTATAAAAAATAAAAACCATATATCTATAAAATAGATCGAGTCATGTGCTTAAAATTAATTAAATAACTACACTCAAAATTCAAGTCTCCAAAGCATAACTTTAATTTCTTATTTTCTGGAAATATTTATTGGCAAGTGATATATATAACAAATTTATATATATAACAATATAAATTTAAAACTCTCCAATATGTATAACAAATATATATATATATATATATATATATATATATATATATATATATAACAATACAAATTTATAACTCTCTAATATGTATGTATAACATCACTGAAGTCAGTCTTTTTCCATATATCAAAATTCATATATATACAATATATCACTAAAGTCAAAATATCAAAATTTATATCACCAAAGTTAGTATCTTTCCACATATCACTGAAATCAGTCTTTTTTCTTATATCAAAATTCATATATATACATTATATCACTAAAGTCAATATATCAAAAATTATATATCATGTAGCTAATGAAATCATATAACACTAATAATAAAGTAATTCTATTCAATTATCAAGAGATTCAAATATATATCTTCAATATTATTTTGTACAACTATATAGTTTAATTAATTCTGTATCTTGTATTACTATATGTATATACAAAAATTCATAGCATCTATTTTTTCTACATTTTTTCTCTGCCGAATAATTAATTTGCACACACACAGTACATCACACACACAGTCACAAAACGACAGAGGAGAATGCTGCTCAGCTCGATCTCGATCTAGACACCGAGGATGGTGATCACGGCTCCAGCGAGGACGAGGCGAGTATGATGACGGCGGCTCCGATGAGGACAAGGACAGAGCTAGTAGCTAGGCACGTACACACACGCGGACGCGGGGCCAGGACGGAGATCGACGAGGCAGGCTGGGGACAAGGCGGCGCGAGCTGCTGGATGGTCGAAACCGAGAGTCGCAGAGACGCGTGCGGCTAGATCCGACAGGGACGAAGGCTGAGATCGAGCAGCCGCACGCGGACGGTCGAGGCGAGGGGCCGCGGCGTGACTAGGCGAGGCCGGCGGGGGTGCGGTGATGACGACGAACGGCGTTGGGACAGCGGTGAAGAGAAGAGGCACAGCGGCGTGGCTAGATCCGGTAGGGGCAAAGGCGCGGAGCGGCTCCACACGCAGGGTGGCAAGAGGCGCTCTCGTCGGTGGGCAAAAGAAATAGATCGAGGAAGAAGAATGGCACCCCTGAGGGAGTTGCCATGGTCGACGGTGACGAGGGCGGCGGTGACGGCGGTGGCGATGAGCGACGAAGATGAAGAGTGAGGAGGAAGAAGAAACGACCGCCTTATATAGGGGAGAGACCTTTAGTCCCGGCTCCTGTAAACGATCGAGACTAAAAGACCTTTAGTCCCGGCTGGTATTACCAGCCGGGACTAAAGGTATTACCTTTAGTTTCAGCTTGTAATACCAGCCATGAGCTGAGACTAAAGGTGTATTTTGGCGGGCCACAAAAAATTCAACCCACCTTTAGTCCCGGGTGGTAGATCTACCCGGGACTAAAGTTGGGCTGTAGTTTCACTTCCCGCCCGTTTCAAGCTCCATTTGTTTTTTATATATTTCTTTCTATAAAATGTTAAAGCCTTGTTAATTGCATAGTAAATTAAATACAAGGCATAAAATTGTTTTAAAAGAATATGGATTTACTTTTGCTTTAATGCACACAGGAAAATTATGTGACCTAAAATTTTTTTTGTTTTTTCTTATAAATATTGAAACATAATGTCATTAATAATTACTATTTCATTAATGCAAAAATGTAGTGTTTAATTTAAATCATTAAAACTTTTGTTTTCGATTGGAAATTTATTTTCACATCATTTTAACTTAAATCTTTTCATTTTTTCATCACTCATTGTCCAAAAGCGACATGGAAATCCCACCATCAAACACAAATTTAATATGAACATAGAAAAAAAAGGAAACACCTAATAAACATCTCTGAATTCATAATTATTACATAATATCTCGAATACACACTATTAAACATCACTATATATATCAAGCGGGCACAGTAGTGAACTTCTTCTTAACGTATATCCCTTGGTTATGATCGCGTCGTAACCATGGAGTGTCCTCATCATTTAGCTGGATGCTTGGGTCTTTGTTCACTGTGAAGGGTGGAATTCGGTCATTCTTTTCATAATATTATGATATGTCTGACTTGTCTTCAATTCCGACGATGTTTGTTTTCCCTGAAAGAACTATGTGGCGCTTTGGCTCATTGATTGGGTCGTTGTTATTTTTTCCCTCTCTTCGGTTTTGTAGATATGTCCTTGACATAGAACATCTGATTCACATCCTTGGCAAGGACGAATGGTTCGTCTTTGTACCCAATATTGTTGAGGTCCACGGTTGTCATTCCATACTGGTTGCCGACTGCTACCCCGCCTCCAGTCGCCTTAACCCATTGGCACTTGAACAAAGGTACCTTAAAAGTAGGTGCATAGTTTAGTTTCCATATCTCCTCTATGCGGCCATAATATGTTTACTTATTTCCATTAGGGTCGGTGGCATCTATGCGGACACCACTATTTTGGTTGGTGCTCCTTTTATCTTGGGCTACTATGTAAAATATATTCCCATTTATCTCGTACCCTTTGTATGTGAGGATATGCCACGATGGCTGCCTAGCCAACAAATACAGTTGCTCATCAATACTCTCATCACCCTAACATTCTTTTTGCAACCAGTCGCTGAAAGTTTCCATGTGCTAACACGTAATCCAAGCTTCAGACTTACCTAGAAACTCAGATCAGAGCAACTCTTTATGTGTCTCGATATACGGATCCACCAAGGAGGAGTTTTGCAGAACTATGTAGTGTGCTTTATTAAAATAATTGTCCTACATACCAATATATGGTTTCTTCCCTAGTGTCCCCTTTCCACTTAGTCTCCCCTCGTGTCGCGATTCAGGAACACCAATCGGGTCAAGGTTAGGAATAAAGTCAACACAAAACTCAATGACATAGCCCTTAGCGATGCTTCCTTTGGGCCGAGCAGGTTGTGAACATATTTCTTTAGGACTCCCATGAACCTCTCAAAGAGAACATGTTGTGCAGGAACACAGGACCGAGAATGCTAATCTCCTTGACCAGGTGAACTAGGAGGTGTGTCATGATATTAAAGAAGGAAGGAGGGAACACCAACTTAAAGCTGACAAGACATTGAACCACATCATTCTGTAGTTTAGCTAGATCCATTGGATAGATTGCCTTCTAAGAAATTGCATTGAGGAATGCACATAGCTTCACGGTGGCTAGACGTACATTTGAAGGTAGAATTCCTCTTAATGCAACTAGAAGCAATTGCGTCATGAGCACGTGGCAGTCATGGGATTTTAAGTTTAGTAATTTCTTCTTTGGCACATTTATTATACCCTTTATATTCGAGGAGAATCTAGATGGTACCTTGATGCTTGCTAGGCATTCAAACATGCTTTCCTTCTCTTCTTTGCTAAGAGTGTAGCTGGTAGGACTTAAGTAATGGCGTCCATCATCTGTCTTCTCTAGATGCAGGTTGTCTCGTTCTTTCAAACACCGCAGGTCCTGTCGTGCTTCAAGTGTGTCCTTAGGCTTCCCATACACACCCATAAAGCCTAGCAGGTTCACACAAAGATTCTTCGTCAGGTGCTTCACGTCGATCGCACTACGGACCTCTAGGACTTGCCAATAGGGTAGCTCCCAAAATATGGACTTCTTCCACATGGATACATGACCGTCGGCGTCATTCAGAACAAGTTCGCTACCATGTGCCTTTCCAAATACTACTTTCACATCCTTGACCATACTGAGTACATCCTCACCAGTTCGGTTCCCCGGCTTGGTCTGGTGGTCTACCTTACCTTTAAAATGCTTGCCTTTCTTTCTTAGGGGGGTGATTCGTAGGAAGAAATCGACGATGGCCAAGGTACACAACCTTTCAACATTTTTTCAAGAATATACCTTAATGTCATCGAAACAGTGGTGCATGCACTATATCCCTTGTTTGATTATCCTGAAAGATTACTTAGAGCAGGCTAATCATTGATTATTACGAATAGCAATGCTTGCAGGTCAAAGTGCTCTTGTTTGTGCTCATCCCACACATGTACACCTGGTTTATTCCACAAAAGTAGAAGTTCTTCAACTAGTGGCCTCAGGTACACATCGATGTCGTTGCCAGGTTGTCTTGGGCCTTGGATAAGCACTGTCATCATAATAAACTTACGCTTCATGCATAACTAGGGAGGAAGGTTGTAGATACATAGAGTAATAGGCCAAGTGCTATGATTACTGCTCTGCTCCCCGAAAGAATTCATACCATCCGTACTTAAAGCAAACCTTAAGTTTCTTGTGTCATTTGCAAACTCCGGAAAATCTCTATCGATTGCTCTCTACTGGGACCCATCAGCAGGGTGTCTCAATATATTGTCTACCTTACGGTCTTCTTTGTGCCATCGCAATAACTTTGCATGGTCTTTGTTTCTGAATAGACGTTTCAAGCATGGTATTATAGGAGCATACCACATAATCTTGGCAAGGATTTTCTTCATGGGACATTTGCCCTCAACATCACCAGGGTCATCTCGCCTGATCTTATACCGCGATGCATGACATACCGGGTATGCATCTAACTTCTCGTACTCCTCGCCATGGTAGAGGATGTAGTCATTAGGACATGCATGTATCTTATGAATTTCTAATCCCAAAGGACAGACTACCTGTTTTGCTTCGTAAGTAGTGGTAGGCAATTCGTTATCCTTCGGAAGCATCTTCTTTTGGATTTTTAGTAACTCCCTAAATCCCTTGTTAGATACACCATTCTTTGCCTTCCAATGCAGCAATTCCAGTGTGGTACCCAACTTTTTCTGCCCCACATCACAAGTTGGGTATAGCAATTTCTTGTGATCCTCTAGCATGCGCACGAACTTGATCTTCTCCTTTTCACTTTCGCATTCTCTTTGTGCGTCACGAATGGCCTGACCAAGATCATTAGTGGGCTCATCTTCTACCCCTACCTCTTCTTCAGCTTCCCCCATTGCAGTATCATTCAAGGTACCATATTCAGCAATAATGTCATCATCGTCCCATTGTTCTTCTTCACCTTCTTCCATTACAACCCCGGTTTCTCCATGCTTCGTCCAACAAATATAGTTTGGCATGAAACCTGACTTCAACAAGTGTGAATGAAGACTCCTTGAGCTAGCATATTCCTTCAAATTCTTACATATGGCACATGAAACCATCGCGTTTGTTTGCCTTGGCCACACGTAAGAAAGAATGCACGTTGTCGATAGAATATCGTCGGTAGTCCACCGAGGGGTATCCCGCGATGGTAGATTTATCGGTGGGGGTGCGCGTAATCAGGAACTGGATGGTGACACAAGGCGCAGAGACAGCGATTTAGACAGGTTCGGGTCATCTAATCGACGTAATACCCTATGTCCTGTGTCTTTGGTGTATTGTATTGAGATATAGTAGATAGATCTGTCCACTAGGGGACCCTTGCCTCTCCTTATATAGTCTGGAGGGACAGGGTTACAAGGAAAGTATCCTATTTGGTACTATACAATAGCTTGCGATGTATGCACTAGTAGAGAACAGACCTTTGATCCTCGGCCAAAATGGGCTCTAGTCCCGGGATTTTTTGCGCCCGGGACTAGAGATACCTTTAGTCCCGGTTGGTGGATCCAACCGGGACTAAAGGTCCCTGCCCAACGGCTACTGCGCCAGACAAAGGTGGCAGGGACCTTTAGTCCCGGTTGGAGCCACCAACCGGGACTAAAGGTATACTTTTACTCCTGGTTGGTGGCTCCAACCGGGAGTAAAGGTCTACTCCCGGGCCGTGGCTGCGCCCGGGGTTGGAAAGTTACCTTTAGTCCTGGTTGGATCCATCAACCGGGACTAAATGTTCTCCCTTTATAAATCGGCCGCCTCCTCCTTCCTCCCCGAGCCCGAGCTCAGCACATTTTGAAGCTCACTGCAGTAGTGTTCTTGCTTCCTCCCTCTCTCCATTGTTCCTCCATCCATTCTTCGATTCCTCCGTCGATTTCTTCGATTCCTCCGTCGATTCTTCAGTTGTAAAGGTTACCAATCTCATACTCTCATTTTTTACCATTTTCTTATGCCATTTTGTTCACTATATATATTTATGGTTCTTTATTGTGGTTTTTTTCATTTGTAAGCAATTTGAGCTCAAAATCACTTCAAGCTTGCATATTTACATGAAAGAAGGTTAAAGTATATATAAATATAAAGTTAGAAAATAGTTAGAAAATTATAGCAAATCCTTACTAGTTGAACTTGCGGACCGTGTTCAGGTCGGCGAGGATGTTCTCTGCCAAGCGGTAACGGACGTCAAGGAGGAGCTTTGATTCTACGAGGGAGAGCGACAATGGTCGTAGAAGACCGTGTTCCCTTCCTCGTAGAATCGGAGCTCTTCCTTGACCAAGTACGGTGCCGTCCGATGGAGAAATGCTCGCCGAGCTGATCACGTAAGCAAGGTCAACTAGTACAGATGGTTATTTATTCACATGTCCCGATATCGTCGCAGTAGTCTGTCAATCACCATACCTAAACGTAGTATATATAAATAAAAACTTAGAAAATAGTTAGAAAATTATAGAAAATCCGTACTAGTTGAACTTGCGGACCGTGTTCAGCTCGGCAAGCATGTTCTCTGTCGAGCGGTAACGGACATCAAGGAGGAGCTTTGATTCTACGAGGGAGAGCGACAACGGTCGTGGGAGACCGTGTTCCCTTCCTCGTAGAATCGGAGCTCTTCCTTGACCAAGTACGGTGCCGTCCGGTGGAGAAATGCTCGCCGAGATGATCACATAAGCAAGTTCAACTAGTACGGATGGTTATTTATTCACATGTCCCGATATCGTCGCAGTAGTCTGTCAATCACCGTACTTTTTATTTTAACTTTTTATGAAATGAAAAACTTAGAAAATAGTTAGAAAATTATAGAAAATCCGTACTAGTTGAACTAGTGGACCGTGTTCATTTCGGCAAGCATGTTCTCTGCCGAGCGGTAACGGACGTCAAGGAGGAGCTAGATAATTTTATAGTTTGTTAATTTTATTTGTTTATAAAAGGAGAAATTTATAGTGTATTAAAAATGAGTATAGAGAGTAGATGGCAACTGCTTCCGGGTCCTCGGCCTCTCATGGGTTTCCAAAGCGACTTAGGCCGGGCCTTCCTCTCATTCCATGTGGCAAGTGTCGTGATGAGACAAAGATTGTGATGGAGTACCGAGTGAAGAAGGAGGGTCCCAACAAGGATCGTATCTTCTACAAGTGTCCGGATCGCAATGTGAGTTATTTTATCGTATTTAATGATTATGGTTAGTTTATACCTATTTTCATGATGGTTGTGATTAAAGTTCTAATTTTTTGTTTTAATTTCAGTGGGATGGCAGTGGACGATGTTCAGGCTTCTACTGGAAGGAAGAGTATGTTGAACTCGTGCAAAAATATCTTGCACAACAGGCAGATACGGCGGCTAATGAGGCAGTGATCCAGCCGAAGAAGCCCAAAGATGTTGCACAATCGGGGGATCTGTCTGTTTTAGTTGAGATTGGTCGCGAAATCCTTGTGCTCCTAAAATGTATTTTAGCTTTAGTTCTTTTAGTGGTAGTTGGGATTGTCTATATTGTAGCGATGCTTTCATAAATTTGTATCTTTTGTGGTGGCACGCATGTTGTATAAATAATTAATTATGATCTAGGTTTTAATATGATATTTATGTCATGTAATGCAGATGAGCCGTCATTGGATGTATAATGCTGATCGCCGCTCCCAAGAGTTCATTGACGGCGTGCATTCTTTGTTACGTGCGTCCGAGGCAAACAAATGCAACGATTTCATGTGCTGCCCATGTGCCATATGTAAGAATACGGTGGAATATCCTTGCTCAAGGACTCTTCATTCACACTTGTTCAAGTCGGGTTTCATGCCAAACTATATTTGTTGGACAAAGCATGGAGAAACCGGTGTTGTAATGGAAGAAGGTGAAGAAGAACAATGGGACGACAATGATATTATTCCTAATGGTGCGTGCTTCAATGATACTACAATGGGAGAAGCTAAAGAAGAGGTAGCCGCAGAAGATGAGCCGGCTGATGATCTTTGTCAGGTCATTCGTGATGCACAAAGAGAATGTGAAAGTGAAAAGGAGAAGATCAAGTTCGAGCGGATGCTAGAAGATCACAAGAAATTGTTGTACCCAACTTGTGATGCAGGGCAGAAAAAGTTGGGAACCACACTAGAATTGCTGCAATGGAAGGCAAAGAATGGTGTATCTGACAAGGGATTTGGAGAGTTACTAAAAATCCAAAAAAAGATGCTTCCGAAGTACAATGAATTGCCCGCCACTACCTACGAAGCAAAACAAGTTGTCTGTCCTATGGGGCTAGAAATAGAGAAGATACATGCATGTCCTAATGACTGCATCCTATACCGTGGCAAAGAGTACGAGAAATTAGATGCATGCCCGGTATGCCATGCGTCGCGGTATAAGATCAGGCGAGATGACCCTGGTGATGTTGAGGGTGAACGTCCGCGTAAGAAAATCCCTGCCAAGGTTATGTGGTATGCTCCTATAATACCACGCTTGAAACGTCTGTTCAGAAACAAAGAACATGCAAAATTGTTACGATGGCACAAAGAAGACCGTAAGGTAGACAATATGTTGAGACACCCTGCTGATGGGTCCCAGTGGAGAGCAATCGACAGAGAATTCCCGGAGTTTGCAAATGACGCAAGAAACTTAAGGTTTGCTTTAAGTACAGATGGTATCAATCCTTTTGGAGAGCAGAACAGTAGTCATAGCACTTGGCCTGTTACTCTAAGTATCTACCACATTCCTCCTTGGTTATGCATGAAGCGAAAGTTCATTATGATGCCTGTGCTCATCCAAGGCCCGAAGCAACCTGGCAATGACATCAATGTGTACCTGAGACCACTTATTGATGAACTTCTCATTTTGTGGAATAAAGAAGGTGTACGTGTGTGGGATGAGTACAAACAGGAACACTTTGATCTACGAGCATTGTTGTTCGTAACAATCAATGATTGGCCTGCTCTAAGTAATCTTTCAGGACAGTCAAACAAGGGATATAATGCATGCACACACTGCTTCGGTGATATTAGAGGTGTATTCTTGAAAAAAATGTCGAAAGGTCGTGTACCTTGGCCATCGTCGATTTCTTCCTGCAAATCACCCCGTAAGAAAGAAAGGCAAGCATTTTAAAGGGAAGGCAGACCACCTGACCAAGCCTCGCAACCGAACCGGTGAGGATGTACTCGATATGGTCAATGATGTGAAAGTCGTCTTTGGAAAAGGACATGGAAGCCAACCTATTCCGAAAGACGCTAACGGTCACGCACCCATGTGGAAGAAAAAGTCCATATTTTGGGACCTACCCTATTGGCAAGTCCTGGAGGTCCGTAGCTCGATCGACGTGATGCACCTGACGAAGAATCTTTGTGTGAACCTGCTAGGCTTTATGGGTGTGTATGGAAAGCCTAAGGACACATTTGAAGCACGACAGGACCTGCATTGTTTGAGAGAAAGAGACAACCTGCATCTAGAGAAGACAGATGATGGACGCCATTACTTACGTCCTGCTAGCTACACTCTAAGCAAAGAGGAGAAGGAAATCATGTTTGAATGCTTAAACAACATCAAGGTACCATCTGGATTCTCCTCGAATATAAAGGGTATTATAAATGTGCCAGAGAAGAAATTCTGTAACTTAAAGTCCCATGACTGTCATATTCTCATGACGCAATTACTTCCAGTTGCATTAAGAGGAATTCTACCTCCAAATGTACGTCTAGCCACCGTGAAGCTATGTGCATTCCTCAATGCAATTTCTCAGAAGGCAATTGATCCAACTGATCTAGCTAAACTACAGAATGATGTGGTTCAATGTCTCATCAGCTTTGAGTTGGTGTTCCCTCCTTCCTTCTTTGATATTATGACACACCTCCTAATTCACCTAGTCAAGGAGATTTTCACTCTCGGTCCTGTGTTCCTACACAACATGTTCCCCTTAGAGAGATTCATGGGAGTCCTGAAGAAATATGTTCACAACCGTGCTCGCCCAGAAGGAAGCATCGCCAAGGGCTATGGAACAGAAGAGGTCATTGAGTTCTGTGTTGACTTTATTCCCGACCTTGACTCGATTGGTGTTCCTGAATCGAGACATGAGGGGAGACTAAGCGGAAAGGGGACACTAGGGAGGAAAACATATATTGGTACGGATGATGATTATTTCAATAAAGCGCACTACACAGTTCTACAGAACTCCTCTTTGGTAGATCCGTATATTGAGACACACAAGGATCTCTTACGATCCGAGTTTCCAGGGAAGACTGAAGCTTGGATTACGCATAAGCATATGGAAACTTTTGGCGGTTGGTTGTGAAAAAAATGTCAAGGTGATGAGAGCATCCATGAGCAACTGTATTTATTGGCTATGCAACCATCATGGCATATCGTCACATACAAAGGGTACGAGATAAATGGGAACATATTCTACACAGTAGCCCAAGATAAAAGGAGTACCAACCAAAACAGTGGTGTCCGCATAGATGCCACAAACCCGAATGGGAATAAGCAGACATATTATGGACGCATAGATGAAATATGGGAACTAGAATATGCACCTACTTTGAAGATCCCATTGTTCAAGTGCCAATGGGTCAAGGTGACCGGAGGCAGGGTAACAGTAGACAACGAGTATGGAATGACAACAGTAGACCTTAGTAATATTGGGTACAAAGACGAACCATTCATCCTTGCCAAGGATGTGAATCAGGTGTTCTATGTCAATGATATGTCTACCAAACCAAAAAGAGGGAAAAACGATAATGACTCAACCAAAGAGCCAAAGCGCCACATAGTTCTTTCAGGGAAAAGAGTCATCGTGGGAATTGAGGATAAGTCGGACATGTCAGAAGAATATGAAAAGGATGACCGAATTCCGCCCTTCAAAGTGAACAAAGACCCTAGCATCTTGGTAAATGATGAGGACACTCCATGGTTACGAAGCGATCATAACCAAGGGACATACGTAAAGAAGAAGTTCACTGCTATGCCCACTTGATGATATAGTGATTTAATATAGTGTGTGTTTGAGATATTATGTAATAATTGTGAATTCAGATGTTTATTATGTCATGTTTTAAATTAAATCAATGTTTGATTTGGTGGGATTTCTCTCTCAAAAAGGTAAATTAGGATACTGAGTGATGAAAAATTAAAATATTAACGTTAAAATGATGTGAAAACAAATTTCCTATCCAAAACCAATAGTTTTAATAATTTTCATTAAACACTACATTTTTGCATTAACGAAATAATAAATATTAGTTACATTATGTTTTATAATTCTAACAAAAAATAAAAAAAGTTAGGTTATAGATTTTTCCTATGTGCAATAAACAAAAAGAAAATTCATATTTTTAACAAAATAATTTTATGCCTTTTATTTAATTTACTATGTATTTAACAAAAACTATTGCATTTCTATTGTATTTAACAAGACTATTGCTTAAAATAGGCGGGAAACGAAACTGCAGGCCACCTTTACTCCCGGGTGGGAAGCCCACCCGGGAGTAAAGGTGGGCTGCAGTTTCGTGGCCCGCCAAAAAAAACCCTTTACTCCCGGTGCGTGTTACCAACCGGGAGTAAAGGTATACCTTTACTCCCGGTTTACTCCCGGTTGGTAATACGCACCGGGAGTAAAGGGTTTTTACTCCCGGTTGGTGGCTGGCACCGGGAGTAATTCTCTCTGGTATATAACCTCCAGCGCCTGACGCAGATCGATCCGCTCGTCTTCGTCGTCGAACACCGCCGCCCGCAGCCTCTTCTTCCTCGCGCCACGTCCGTTCGCCTTCCGTGACACTGGCGCCGCCCTCTTCTTCCTCGTGCGGCCTCCACCGCGCGCGCCCGTGCCCCTCCTCCGTGCGCGCCCGTGGCCCTCCACCGCGCCCTCCTCCGCGCCCGAGGCCGGCCTCCACCGCTCGTTGCCCCACCGCGCCCGAGGCCCTCCACACTGCCGAGCTCGATCGAGGTGATATATTCATCGATCTCTTTGTACATTCATCCGAGCCCTCCACTGCCGAGTTATAGATCACGTCGAAAACTACAACTTTGGTGTAAGCCATGTCAACGCTCGAGGTCGATTGAAAATTCCAAATTTTGAATCACAAAATCTAGGAACTAAAAATGAATATTTGGAACTCTAAATGATTTTAAATAAAAAACATATCTTAACGCAAGTTTTGAATATTTGGATATTATATGGATAAATTAGCAAGTTTAATTAGAGTGTCAAAAACTGCATTTTATGGTACAAAAATACATTTTAAGATCACTGGGACCTGAACTCATGACAAGTTTAATTAAGGACCACCAATGAAATTACTTTAGAAATTAATTAGATCGATGTAAATCCATGGCTTGTATAATAAACACGCTATATATTATTTGGAAACAACGCTACGAACCATCCGCTAATGAACTTTCGTTACAAACTCCTCAGGATGGCAACCATTGTCGTTGTCACTAAAGCTAAAAATGATCCAGCCCATCAACCGCCATATATTAATCACTATATGATATGCCATTATTCCAAGATGCAGTTTCAATAGAAGAATTTTTTCTATCTTCATAGATCAATGTTTGTTAACGAAATTTTATCCAAATATATTCATGTAGGGTCTTTTTTTTTGAAGGATTTGTTGTAGGATATATAATGGTCAAATAGGAACTCAATTTTGATACCCAGTTTGTAAACTAAGCGTTTTTTAGTTTATCAAAAATATCACATGTGATGATGTTAGCAGTTTTGGTTGGACTTGCATGCATCGCTACAGACAATCACGCACCGACACCGCCCCGGCCCGCCTCACGTCATCGTCGTCGTCAGCACGCCGGCCCGCCTCACGTCATCGTCGTCAGCACACCGGCCACCGCGCCGACACGTATATATACGTCATTTGTATTCATATGCATTTCGTCCATGCGTTTCTATGTATACGGCGGAGCACCACCGCCCTCGTTCACCCATGTGTACAGACATATATACGGCGGAGTGGAGCACTGCCACTCTTGTCACACCGCCCTTTCTCATGGCCTAGTTGATCAACATTCGTATTATCGTTATCGTTAATGCTAAACAATCACACTAGGGCAAACCGCGCTGTTGATGTCACCGACGTGGTTCGCCCTAGTCACCGACGCAATTTGCCCTCGGCCATTTATGTATAACCCTAATTCGCCCTAGTACCGACGTAGTTCGTCCTAGTGTGGCGAATTGCGTCCGTGACCGAGGGGCAAGATTTAATAATGCATATTGTTCGTAGATTTTACGCATGTAATAAGCAAAGATTTGACATACTATATATTGGTTTTGTTTTTTGAAGCTAGATGGCCGACCCGAGAAATATGGATGAGGAGGAGTTGATGATGAATTTGATCAACACTGGCACTCAAGTTGCCAGCGATGATGGTGCTAAAAATAACATGCAAGAGGATGCAGATGACGGGAGTCAGTACTTAGCTCTTGAACAAAATGAGCAACAACATATTGGCCAAGTATATATTTTTTATTATTAGCTATATATATTATCATATGTCTTGTGTGTGCTCATGACATTAAAAATAATGTTTATGTTTTATAGCCCTCTGGATCGACATCAACAACTACAACGAAGAGTAAAAATGTTCGAGGTCCCAAAAAGCCATTGGAGGGTCGCTTCATCATCTTGGAGTTCAATGTGGATACAGGAGAACCGGGGGGGGCGAATAAAATGAAATTTGTGCACCACTGTGGTTACCTTGTACGGGACCGGCTCCCGATTAGTACCCGTGAATGGAAGAAGAAGACCAATGCTCCTCATATCAGTTTTGTCTCCGATCATGATAAGGCGTTAATTTGGAATGATGTCTTGGTACATTTCACGCTCCAAACAGATGGTTATGATGATATAATAGATGGTGATGAATTGAAGGAGCGAGTTAGGGATTGGGCAATGAAGAAGATGGCCACCTAGTTTCAGACTTGGAAGAAACACCTATACACGACGTATGTCAAGAAGAACATAGCACCAGATTTTACTGTCCCAGGCCCGATCTCAAAGCAGAGGCCCTATTGGGATGAGTTTGTACAGTACAAGACTTCGGATGAGGGTGTGAGTTGGGTGATAAAGAACCAACGTAATGCCCAACAGAAGACATACCACCATACCTTGGGATCAGGTGGCTACCCGACTGCCATTAAGAAGTGGAACAAAATGGAAGCAGACCTTCTTGCCAAGGGTATCAGACCAGAATCACTCGAGTGGGGAGAACGTGCAAAGAATTGGTTTTTTGCTCATGGGGGAACACTAGACCAGGAGACAGGGAAGTGTGTTTATGGCGCAAGACTGCAAGAAGCAGCAGAAAGATTGTTTTATGCTCAGAGAGCTACTGCTAGTGGTGCGTTCAGGCCCAACAGAGAGAAGGATGAGCTGACATACGCCATCGGGACTATTGAACATGGTGGCCGAACTAGAGGCAAAGGAAGTGTCTCGTGGGAGCATGGATTCCCTCAGGACAGACCTTCCTACAGAAGTCGCCAGAGAAAGAAGGAAGAAGAGGCACAGCGGCTCCAGAGGTTGGAGGAAGCGGTGCGTGAAGCACAGGAGCAGGAAAAAAACCTTGAAGCGAGAATGCAGGAGGAAATCAGAAGGCAAGTGCAAATAGCAGTGGGTGCAAGCAAGCAGGCATCAGAGCCAGGAATCAACATTAGCCAATCTGTTCAGTTGAAAAGCAGCTGCGCTTCCACGGAGATACCAAATCAAGGGGACACAGGACTGCACTTCCCTGTGGATGACGTCACTGAACCTTGTACAACGTGTGAGCTACACATTCCGAAGGAGAATTCCACAATCAAGGTGGCTATCGGTCTTGTTAATCCTATCGATCGAACCAAGACACCAAGGATTCATGGGAATATAATCCAAGAAGGATATGCTACCATCTCGGTAGATAAAGCTAAAAAAGGTTTTAGTGATTTGCCTCTTGACATTCCTGGAGGTGATGGCGAGAAGACTCTAGGAGAAGCGGAGAAGACATTCATTCTATGGCGCAAGCACTACATCATCATTCCAGGGATGTCGGCTCCACCTCCTCCTGAACTACCTCACCATAGGTACATGCGGATGAAAACACTACATCATTAATTTGTATTGGCTTAAATAATTAACAATCTGCTCATAATAATATGTCATTCCTTTTTTTGTAGCAGATCCTCCCCCAACCTAAATCCAATTGTTCAATCGCTAGATCATCATAGTGCTCTATACGATGACATTGTGTTGGAAGACAAGGCTGCATCCACACCATCTCCAAGGAGGTCTCCAACGCCGCAGCCGCCACCTCCAAGGAGGTCTCCAACGCCGCTGCCAACACCTCTAAGGAGGTCTCCAACGCCTCCCCCGCCCCCGCCTACCAAGAAGCCTAGCAAGAGGCCAGCCCCTCAAACGAAGAACCAGTCCCCGCCTGCAAAGAAAGCCACCGTGAAACCAAGGGCTATTCCCAAAATAATATCTGAAGAGAAGGAAGAAGGAATTGATGCATATAAAAAAGACATGTCTAGATTCTATGACAAACTTAAAATGAATCAAGAAGCAAGGAGAAACCCGGAGAAACCGTACTTCTTCGTAGCTCCAGATATTATAAGAAAAAAGGTGACTTCTTACCAGCAACAACAGCGGGAATCTCGTAAGCCGTCCAAATCAACGTTATCAGACTATGACCGCACTCTCACCAAGTCAATTGAGGTAGCACAGAAAAAGAAGCGGGCAGGGAAAGGAGTTGCCCAACTCGGACAACAAGCGCACCAATCAATCCCCCCGCTAGTTGTTGGTAATGAATATAGTTCGAATTTCGGATTAATGCATCAGGCAAACATACCTCCGGATGTCGATTTGGATCACCTTGGTGAATTTCTTGATGAGGTTGGTCTCGACCTTTACCAGATGTTTGGTGATGGAAACATTGAGAGTGCGGCGGAGGTTGATATTTGGAAGAAAAAATTTGTACTAGGCCAGAGTCTATACAACCCTCAAGCCTTATCTGATCTGGGGACGTAAATGTACCTGCTAAACAAGTGGTACATGCAGGCATCTACCAGTGGAGACTTCTGCGTTGGTGTCAGAATTAGAGACGAACATTGGTTCCGTGGCGATGATGTTATGTATGTTGACTTTGCAGAATTTCATCAACTATGCCACCTGACCTCTCTAGACAAAGTTATTATTAGCTGCTATTGCCTGTAAGTAATAATTCTTTTGATCTATTATTAAACTCATCATATGTGTGTATATGCATATAAATTATCCTAACAAGTACTATATATATGCAGATTTACAATGACAGAGCTCAGAAAGGAAGGCTGCAATGAAATTGGTTTTGTTGATCCCCATATAGTATTCAAAGACCAATTACTCCAAAGACTAATTGGAAGTCTGAGTCAGAGAGTAACATCATGAACTTCTTAGTGAACCAACGCCACAAGAAGGATATACTCTTTCCCTATAACTTCAAGTGAGTGTTAATCATGTCGATCATAGCCTTAATGGCTCATATGTTGATTCTAGTTAATTAATGAGTGTTATGCGTTATATCCTATAAACACATGCAGCAATCACTGGATATTGATGGACATCGATCTGGTGAAAAGTCACTTGATAATCTATGACTCGATGAGAAAACCACAACAAGACTACCAAGATATGATAGATATTATCCAGAGGTAATTTCGGGATCTCTAGCAACTATATATACACACAAACATGATGATTAACTATATCTGATGACGTGGCAAATTTTTTATTGGGCAGTGTTTGGAAAACCTTTATTGAGAAGCAACACATGGAAAAATGCAAAGCGCCACTGAATGTAATCCCTTTGAAAGTAAGTCTCCTGAATCGCATCATCTTTATTAATTAAACATATAGCTTTCACCGGATCACCAGATTGGATGACAAATCTTTTTCTCGTAAAGTGGTGTCTGAGGTAGGAACAGGGGAACAACTACTGTGGTTACTATGTTTGCAAGTTTATCAAGGTGCTCTCCCAAAGAACTCCTACAGAGAGACTCAAAGTACGTTAAAAATACACTATATATTCATTTAATTATTATTATTGATTGTGTTACTATGTCTTTATATATATATGTACATATATTAATTTATTTTCCTTTAATTCAAACCTGTAGACTCGATGGTTGGAGGAAAAGGTCATACGGCAAGACCAAATCAAAGCAATTCAAGAGTCTATAGCTGGATTTTTTAATGAGCAGGTCATCGATTCCATGGGCGAGTTCTACTTCGACCCAACACTGCCATTGAAGCCAAGCTAGAGGATGAGAGGAAACTTGTTATGTCACAACAACTATAATGCAATCTTTTGTAATATATGCACATGAAATAATATAATGTAAAATACACATATGCATGCATGCATGTAAATATATATATATGATGCATGCATATATATATATATATATATATATATATATATATATATATATATATTTCTATGCTTGAATTGTGTGATTTAATACGTTCATTGTGCTTGAACCGAAACATACTATATGCGCGTATAAATGTATAATTAGCAGCGTACAATACGACTTCGAAAACCTATTTTGAAAAGAAAACAAAAAAATGAAAAGAAAAGAAAAAAGAAAAAAACCTTTAGTCCCGGTTCGTATTACCAACCGGGACTAAAGGTGCCGGCCCTCGTGGCATGTCAGGAGGCACCTTTAGTCCCGGTTGGTGTTACCCACCGGGACTAAAGGTCCTCCTTTAGTCCCGGTTCCTGACCCGGGACTAAAGGACCCCCCCTTTAGTCCCGGATGCTTGCTCCCGGGTGGGGAACCGGGACTAGAGGGGGTTCCCCACCAGGAGTAAAGCTCGGTTCTCTACCAGTGATGCTGAGTAGCGCTGTGCATGCCTTGATCTTGTGGGCTGGGCCACCTCTGATGGTGCGGCCCATGTCTTGTCTTGTAGATATCGGGGGCCATACCCCTACAGCTAGTCCCCGAGCCTAACAGTAGGTGACGTAGTCACGTGGTGCTAGGGTCAGAAAGTAGAAGACTAGCCGAGCAGGCAGCCAGTCCCCAGGCATAGCCTTGAGATGAGAACAAGCACATTCACCGCAAGGTGAAGTGTGCCCACTTAGTCCCTGAGCCTGCTGGAAGATGAAGAATGAATCTTGTAGCAGGGTCAAAGAAAAAGAAGTCTGAAAGCTTGTCGACGTCGTCTGACATGCACGTATCAAGACCCTAGGCGTGCTGCCTAAGATCAGCACCCTCATCCGAACAGCATGGAGCAGCTTGATAGCACACCGACGAGACGTAGCAAGATCCGAGCAGCAAGGGAGCACCGAGGAGTCCCCGACGTCACTAGCGACGACCGTGCACCGAGGAGCGAGGAGCACCCGGCATCGCTGGTGATGACCGAGCACCAAGGAGCGAGGAGCCCCCAGCGTCGCTGGTGATGACCGAGCACCGAGGAGCGAGGAGTCCCCAACGTCGCTGGCGATGACCAAGAACTGAGGAGCGAGAAGTCCCCGGCATCGCTGGCAATGACCGAGCACCGAGGAGCGGGGAGTCCCCGGCGTCGCTGGCGATGCCCGAGCACCGAGGAGCGAGGAGTCCCTAGCGTCGCTGGTGATGACCGAGCACTGAGGAGCGAGGAGTCCTCGGCATCGCTGGCGATGACCAAGCACCGAGGAGTCCCTGGCGTAGCTCGCGATGTCCGAGCACCGAGGAGTTCCCGGCGAAGCTGGCGATGTCCGAGCACCAAAAAGCGAGGAGTCCTCGGTGTCGCTAGCGATGACCGAGCACCGAGGAGCGAGGAGTCCTGATATTGCTAGCGATGACCGAGCACCGAGGAGCGAGGAGTCCCCGGCATCGCTGGCGATGACCGAGCACCGAGGAACGAGGAGTCCCTGACGTCGCTGGCGAGGTCCAGGCACCAAAAAGCGAGGAGTCCTCGGTGTCATTGGCGATGACCAAGCACCGAGGAGTGAGGAGTCCCAACATCACTGGCGATGACCAAGCATCGAGGAGCGAGGAGTCCCCGGTGTCACTGGCGATGACCGAGCACCGAGGAGTGAGGAGTCCCCAGCGTCGCTGGCGATGTCCGAGCACCGAGGAGGGAGGAGTCCCCGGCATCGCTGGCGATGATCGAGCACCAAGGAGTCCCTAGCGTAGGCGGCGATGTCTGAGCATCGAGGAGTCCTCGGCGACGCTGCCGATGTCCGAGCACCGAGGATGGAGGAGTCCCGAGCGTCGCTGGTGACGACCGAGCACCGAGGAGCGAGGAGTCCTGACATCGCTGGCGATGACCGAGCACCGAGGAGCGAGGAGTCCCCAGCGTCGCTGGCAATGACCGAGCACCGAGGAGTCCCCGGCGTAGCTAGCGACGTCTGTGCGGTGAAGTGTGCCACTTAGTCCTCGAGCATGAAGAAAACGAGCGTCGAGGAGTCCCCGACGTAGCTGACGATGAAGCACGAGCGACGAACAGTCTATTCAACTGGTCGGCGGCGAAATGAGAGTAGAAGCAACCGATGAACAATCCGATCAACTGATCGGCGATGAAGTCCTGATCAACTGGTTCGACCAGTTGATCGGTGGAGAAGTCTGAGCACCAGGTGGTCCGATCACCTGAATGATGATCCTACAATATAAACATGTAGAACGGGTAGTACATGATGTAAAAATATATGAACTCCGGAGAAAAATCAGCAATGGTGATGAAACGGCGTATGTAGTTCGGCGATCAGTTGGAGCGAAGATGTATTTATATTTAATATAAACCGCCCAAACAGTTAGTGTGTAGCTGAGTCTCCAGCCCTAGCTAGCCCGTTAACCATACCGTGGAGCGCGGAGCCCGTGCACATGTAGGAGGAACAGGCATGACCATGGAGCCAGTGCCGACCACCCATAACGCAGAGCGTGGAGCCCATAGCACATGTAGGGAGGAGCCAGAGATAGGGCCGTGTCTGGAGGCGTCCGAGCATCAACATGACTGTTCGAGGATACAAAAAATCGTTTGGAGAGCAAATATGGAGAAAACAGCTCGGAGAAATATTATGACGATATACGGAGATTGGAGAATATTTAGAAGAATATTAAAACATGACTTAGCTTTAGGCAAAAAGTCTGGTCGACAATGTATGGCGTTATCTGGTCAGCGAGAGGATGGACGTCTTTAACCTGGTCGGTGAATCTGCCTCTTTGGGCATGTTGGTAAGCGGCGATGGTGTTGGTGAACCCGAAGGGTAGGGCCATAACCCCTAGAGTTTCCCAAGCAGCCTCTGATAGATCTGATCGATTGATGCGATCAGATCATCATTGTTGATCTGCCTCCTCTGGTAGCGAGGAAGCGAGCGGCGAGTTGTTGATGAAGGTGACCTTGGAGGTGGTTCCGAGATTGGATCTGCTGTCGCGGGGGCTAGTATAGCCAGAGATGAATCGTCGTCGTGGACCAACATGGATCTCCATGAGATTGATGACGAGAATGCGCTATTGATTTGAGGTCCATCTGGCTCGCCATGGATCAAGCGTACACCCCTACCTGGCGCGCCAACTATCGACAGAATATCGTCGGCAGTCCACCGAGGGGTATCCCGCGATGGTAGATTTGTCGGTGGGGGTGCGCGTAATCAGGAACCGGATGGTGACAGAAGGCGCAGAGACAGCGATTTAGATAGGTTTAGGCCATCTGATCGACGTAATACCCTACGTTCTGTGTCTTTGGTGTATTGTATTGAGATGTAGTAGATAGATCTGTCCACTAGGGGACCTCTGCCTCTCCTTATATAGTCTGGAGGGACAGGGTTACAAAGAAAGTATCCTATTTGGTACTATATAATAGCTTACGGTGCACGCCGAGCAGCGCCGTGCACGCGTTGATCTTGTGGGCTGGGCCACCTCTGATGGTGCGGCCCATGTCTTATCTTGTAGATACCGGGGGTCATATCCCCACACACGCCCTCAATGGACTCTTGGGAGCGGCGATCAGCATTGTACATCCAATGCTGGCCCATCTACATTGCATGACATACATACCATATTAAAACCTAGATTATAATTAGTTAATTATACGACATGCATGCCACCACACAAGGTATTAATTTATGAAAGTCTCGCTACAATGTAGACAATCCTAACTACCACTAAAAAAACTAAAGCTAAAATGCACTTCAACAGCATAAGGATTTCACGACCAATCCCAACTAAAACAGACAGATCATGCGTTTGTTCAACATCTATGGGCTTCTTCCACAGGATCACTGCCTCATCAGCCGCCATAGCCGCCTGCGCAAGAGAGTTTTGCACGTGTTCAACATACTCTTCCTCCCAGTACCGGCCTGAACATCTAGTGTCATCCCACTGAAATGAAAACAAAAAATTAGAACTTTAATCACAATCATCATGAAAATAAGTATAAATTAACCATAATCATCAAATGCGACAAAATAACTCACATTTCGATCCGGACACTTGTAGAAGATACGACCCTTGTTGGGACACTCTTTCCTCACCCGGTACTCCATCACAATCTTCTCCTCACACTTGCCGCATGTAATGAGAGGGAGGTCCGGCCTCAGTCGCTTTGGAACCTGATGAGAGGTCGAGGACCCAGAAGCAGTTGCCATCTACTCTCTATACTCATTTTTAATATAATATAAATTTCTCATTTTATAAGCAAATAAAATAAAAAAACTCTAAAATTCTCTATATCTCTAAACCATGAAGTGTGCTATGCATGCTAGAAATGAAAGCTGAATACTAGTTTTGAATAACTACTTTAACCTTCCTTCGTCCAAATATGCAAACTTTAAAGTGATTTTGAGCTTAAATGGCTTACAAATAAAAAAATCCACCATAAAAAACCACATATATCTAGTCCACAAAATAAGATATGCTACTAATGAAACATGAGAGTATAAAGTTGGTAACCTTTAGAACCGAAGAATCGATAGAGGAATCGAAGAAATCTTGTGATTATCGGCAATAAGAAAGAAGAGAGGCCGGCGATGAAGCAAGAACACTGAGCACGAAGTGGCTCGGGCTCGGGGAGGAAGAAGGGGTATATATGAGGGGACCTTTAGTCCCGGTTGGAGACAGCAACCGGAACTAAATGTCCCTTTCTAGTCCCGGACAGAGCCTCCAGCCGGGAGTAGACTTTTGCTCCCGGTTGGAGGGACCAACCGGGAGTAAAAGTTAACCTTTAGTCCTGGTTGGTAGATCCAACCGGGACTAAAGGTCCCCTGCAGTAAAAGCCTGCCGCAGTAGCCGTTGGGCAGGAACCTTTAGTCCTGGTTGGATCTACCAACCGGGACTAAATGTTTCTCTAGTCTTGAGCGTGAAAAATACCAGGATTAAAGCCAAATTTCAAACTGAATCAAAAATCGTTTCTCTACTGGTCCACAGTGGTCATGCAAATTGCAATAATATTCTGTCTCTTCAGACATGCATGCATAGTAACGGCCGGTAAGTCTACATGCAAATTTTAATATTCTATCTCCCACAAACGTGTAGTTATAAGCTACCGTACGTGGATAACAATATAATACTCTGCGTGTACGTATCCTATCCATGTACAACATGTGTGCTACCGTCGTACCGTACGTGTATATATATACATAATACTTGCATGCGAAATATCAATATATAGACAGCCATCGTCTACTATAAATCTAAATATTCTGTCAATTTACACATAGTTAATTAAGCTTTCTCCATGACACAGCGCGCGCGCTTCAAAGAAAAAACACCTTGTGCATGCATGCAATTGACAATAATGGATGCTTTGTCCAATAAATACACGCACGTGCATGCGAATCAAAAACGCGACAACGCGATCGAGCGAATAATTGACGCCGCGCGCGTTAATTAATGGTACGGTTGGTCCAGTACGTATCTATCTGTATTTATCCCTCCTATTAAATAAGCGTCACGTAGGTCCTCGATCTCTAGCTACAAACCCACGTGATTGTGAAACTCCTCCTTTAGTTAGGTTCCATGAACTAAATTTTAGTTCATGTCACATCGGACATTCGGATGCTATTTAGAAGAACTAAATATGAGTTAATTATAAAACTAATTACATAGACGGAGACTAATTTACGAGACGAATTTATTAAATCTAATTAATCCGCAATTAGCACATATTTACTGTAGCACCACATTGTCAAATCATGGACTAATTATGCTTAAAAATCCATCTCGTAAATTAGCCACAATCTGTGCAATTAGTTATTTTTTTCGTCTATATTTAATACTTCATGCATATGTCCAAACATCCGATGGGACAGGGACCAAAATTTTCCTGCATGAACCAAACACCTCCTTAGTCCGGTCAACATCAACCGGCCGGCCCGGACCCACAGGGAAAATTGTCGTATTCTAGCTAGCAGATCTCTTCGTGTAGTTGTCATGCATATATATTGCCAGGCCATCTATATATATAGATGCATTATTGTAGGAAATCACATGCATGCATCCGGCCTGACACGATGATATATTCTAGTTGATCGAGGACGATATATATATTTGCATGCATCCTGACACATGGATCCACCGTCCGTGAAACATTATTCGTGTGGACATAATATAACAATATTAATATATATAAAGGTGGTTGGTCACTTGTGTGATTGCATGTCCAAAATCACACGAATTTACAATAACAGCAAACAAATCATGTATTCCAGAGCTTTTCTCACTTGGAATTAAAAAGCATGTGATTCACGAATTTACAAAAAAGAGAAATACTATAACACACTCGAGTGTTTCTCTCGCTCTCAACACTCGATTCCTCTCCCTCCCATTCGTCTTCATCTCTGGCCTCTCCTCTTCTTCCCTAACTCCAGCGGGCTTAGAAGGGGCTCGGGGAGGCAGGCCGTAGAGACGGTGGGATTGCAACGGTTAGGGTTTCGACAGCGTAGTAGGCGGCCGAGCAAAGTCAGGGCGGGGGTGCCCATGGCCATGACGGCGGCGGGGGAGGGAGGGGGGGGAGAAGGAGGCTGCCACGGGTGTGGTAGGGTCTCGGCCGTGGAGCTCTGGCGAGACCCTACAGCGCTGCGGCGGGGCAGCGGGCGGCGGTGAAGCGTCGGGAGGAGGATGAAGGCGTGAAGAGCAAAAATCGAGTGTTCTCGGGTCTTTGAACACTCGAGTGTTCTATAAACGGACCCTAGAAAAACCAGGGCAGACGCAATCCAAAAGCTAGAACCACCATGACGTAGATTAAATAAACGGAAATAAAAATAAATTTTATGTCTAGGAACAAAGTGTATGAAGATGTCGAAATAAAGGGAAATAAAATAAAATAAAATGCGGATTTAATTGGTGGAATGTAAATTAACATGATTATATGATTGGACAAGGCAATTAATGGGTATGCAATAATAATATGAGATGGATGCAAACTCATGATCGATCTTATTGAACCACACGATTGAATTTTGTTTTCGTTCTTTCTGCCTAGGGTTTTTGACCAGTACATGAAGACCTTGTGTATTTTCACCGCATGCGTGACATGTGAGCGTTTGTCGTCGTCTCTCTAGCTTCACCAGGGTTTTAATTAATATAAGGTGCTCAGGAGTCAGGCTCCTCCGGTTCCGGTTCCAGCCACGAGTATACTGTTGGGTGTTGAACACGTACTCGTGTGCGGCTGTGCTACCACCAAACCATGCAAATATATACACACGGGGGAAGTCCGCGCGCGAATCGCGGATCGGATCGAGGAGCAGGGATTGCCGGCCGGATTGGGAGCCGAGCAGCAGGGAGCATGGGAGATCGCTAGATGCCAGCCTGCAGGTGGTGTCATGGACGTCATTGCATGCCTCATGCAGTGTGCCGGCCGTCCTTACACTACTACAGAATGGACTTGTTGACCCGGGCGGTAACAGCCTTTAGTCCCGGTTACCGCGGCGGGACAACGATCCCGGGACTAAAGGTGGAACCTTCAGTCCCGGGTCATCGAGCCGGGATTAAAGAGGAACCTTTAGTCCCGATTGGTAACACCAACCGGGACTAAAGGCCCTCCAGCCGAGCGAACTTGGCGCACCCTTTAGTCCCGGTTGGTAACACCAACCGAGACTAACGGTTCACCCTTTAGTCCCGGTTGGTAACCCTAACCGGGACTAAAGGTTCCTTTTCTTTTTCTTTTTTTTTGTTTAATTTGTTTTCAGTTCAGTTACACGTATTTGTTTAATATATAATATGTTTTTATGTACGTATTCTACGCTGCTAATATAAATACACGCATGCGTATAATTACATCTAATTCTCATCTTGAGCATTATTATATTCGAATAAAGTATGAAACTATATATATTATAGATATATATATATGTATATATACAACACTTTCATAATCTTGTTCTCGAAAATAACGATATCAATAAACATTTAATTTACATCATTTATTCCTTAAGATCAAAGTAGAACTCGCCGTTGGGATTTAGCACTTTTTCTAGAAGATATCCTGCTATTGACTCTTGAACTGCTTTCAGATGGTCTTTTTGCATGACCCTTCATTTCAACCATTCAGTCTTGCATTTGAAATAAAAGGAAAAGTATTAATACACATATATGTATATATATTCATTTAAAAATAAATAAAAATTGATATATACGTACTCTAAGGACATCTTCAGGAGTTCTTCTTATGTGCGCAGTGATAAATTCACAAACGTAGTATCCACACAAGTTATTACCTGGTTCCTGCCGCAAACACCACTGTACGAGAAGAAGATTATTCTCATCATCTCACACGTAAATTGAAGTACGATATAGTAATTAAACACGTGGGGAAGTGTATATAGTACAACTTACTGGTATTTCAACTACATTAAGTGGTGCCTTGCAATCCTTGCGATGTTGCCGAATAAACTCTTTCCAAACCCTGTGCGACCAATAATGTACGATCGTTAATAAATTATGGCAAAGTCTATTCAATAATAGTTGTGCGCGAGAGATCGAAATTACCCCTGGATAATGTCTATCATATCTTGGTATAGTGCCCGTTCTTTTCTCAACGAGTCAAAGATTAGTAACCGACTTGAGTTTAACTCAATGACAATGAGTATCCAGTGAAAACTGCATTGGTTTATACACACACGTACATGCATATAAGTTGTATTGATATTACATAAAATGTGTAGACTACATTATTATTAACACTTACTCAAAGTTGTACGGGAAAAGTATTGTTGTCTTGTCGTGCTGCTTCACGAAGAACATCATGATATTCTCCTGTGCTTCAGATACCCATCGCTCCTTGACAATAATACCGGTTTTGAATACGATATAAGGATCAATGAAGCCAACACTGGTGTCTTGTATTCTTTGGAGCTCTGACATCTGGAATCTGTATATAAATATAAGTTACATGTGAGGATAATTATATACACGTACGCATGAAAGTGAGTTTATTAAATAAAAGTAAGAATCACTTACAAACAAAAGGAGCTAATGATTGATTTGTCCAGAGCGTCCATGTGGTATAGTTGATGCAATTCTTCGAAACTAATATGTAAGATGTCATCGCCACGGAAGTAATGATGGTCTCTAAATCTGACAAAGATCCACTGCTCACCCCTGCCACACGCCTGCATGTACCACTTGTTGAGCAAGTACATTTGCGTACCCAATTCATTCAGAGCCGCAGGGTTGTACAGACTTTTGCCATATTTATAAGTCTTCCAGGTATCAACTTCTAGGTTCTGGATTGGAGCTTTGCCCGTCAATTGATCCAAGGTTAAACCAGTATCTTGAAAAAAAGCATTAAGGGCTTGAACCGACACTTCTCCAGAGTTGTCTGGTCGATAGACTTCTATGTTGGAACCATATTGATTAGCAACAACAAGATTTTGCATTGGTTGCTTCTGTTGTCCGAGCTGTGGGACATCCTTCCCTGATGCTCTTTTCCTTTTCTTATCTGCATCATGTGACTTCACGAGGGAGCGGTCATAGTCTGATAGTGGCGAAGGCTTACGAAGTTCAATCATCTTTTTCTTGTGAGCATCGACCTTCTGCCTCAGCACCTCTCGTGGTAGGTAAAAGTATGGCTTCTCCTTAAGCTTCGCTTGACTCTTCTTTTTGGTATCTATAAAAAAATCTTTCACTTTTTTGTCTTCTTCAGCTGCTATTTGCTCATCAGTTTTTTCAGAAAGTATTTCTTGAGAAATAACTCTTTTTCTCGGGGTCTTCTTTGCCGCCGAGACCTTAGACGTCTTTGTAGTGCGTCGCTGTGGAGGGGGTGGGGCGGTGTTGGAGACTGGCGTGGAGGCGATGTGGCCGGTGTTGGTGGAGACCGGCGTGGAGGCGTTGGAGATCGTTGTGGAGGCGGTGGGGCCGGTGTAGGAGTTAGAGATCATCGTGGAGGCGATGGGGCCGGTGTAGGAGTTGGCGATCGCCGTGGGGATGAAGTCGTCTCGCCCCCCGCGACGCTGTGATGAGATGGGGAATGAATGATTAGGCTAGGCTGGGGGGAGACCCTGCTACAAAAACAAGTTGTGTGTCAATTATTTTTTAAGCCAATAGAAAATTAATGGAAAATAATATTTCATTCACTTTCATTCGTACCTAGGGTGAGGTAGGGGAAGCGGTGGCGCCCTAGGAATGATGATGAAGCGTTTGCGCCATTGAATAAATGTCTTTTCTGCTTCTCCTAGTGTCTTCTCCCCATCACTGCCTTCAATGTCAAGAGGAGCATTGCTGTAACCTTTGAGCACTCTATCGACCGAGACGCTAGCATATCCAGGTTGAATAACTGACCCATGGATTCTTGGTGTCTTCGTTCGGTCTATTGGAGATACAACCCCGACAGCCACCATGATTGATGCATTATTACCATCTGGAATGTGCAGCTCACATGTTGTTAGAGGCTCGGTAATGTCATCAACAGGGAAGCGCAACCCAGCGTCGTCTTGAATAACTGGCAGCTCCGTAGAAGCACAACTGCTTTTCATCTGACCAACGGGGCTAATGGTGACTCCCGGCGTTGATTGCGATTGCATTTGACTCATTGCTAGCTGCACTTGCCTCTTGATCTCCTCCTGCATTCTTGCCTCAAGAGATTTTTCTCATTCACGTGATTCAAGCAATGCTTGTCGTGACTCGTCAACAAATTGCTCCAATGCACGGATTCGTTCTGCCTCCTCATCCTTCTTTCTTTGGCAGCTTCTGTAGGTATCCTTGTCTGCTGGGAATGCGTGTAGCCACGGAACCGCCCCATAGCCTCTTGTTTGACCACCGTGTTTGGGATTCTCTAGTGCATATGTCAATTCATCCTTCTCTTTGTTGGGCTTGAAAACACACTATCAGCTTCTTCTCTAGCACGAGCTAGTCTCTGTGTTGCTCTCTCAATTTTTTGGCCGAAAATTAGCTTGCCAGTGTCTAGGTCTAGGCTTCCCCCATGAGCGTAGAACCAATTCTTCGCGCGTTGAGGCTAGTTCTTCTCTATTGTTTCAGGTATGATTCCCTTGGCAGTAATCTCTGCTTCTAGGTTCTGCCACTTGGGAATAGCACTCTTATAACCATCTGATCCCATGCGATGATGGTATTGCTTCTGTCGGGCATTCTGCCGATTCCTCATCACACGTTCCTCACTGTCTTGGGATGTCTTGTATTCTACGAAGGCATCCCAATGGGACTCCAACTTGACAAATGCCTTAGCATTGAAATTTGGCGTAGCATTCTTCAAGATAAACTTTTTATACAATGTCTTCTTCCAACTCTGGAACAATGTTGCCATCTTCTTCATTGTCCAATCCCTCACTAGCTCCTTCAAAGCATTATCTGCTTGTAATGTGAAATGCTGAGTGATATCTCTCCAAGCTAGGTTCTTGTCACGATCAGATACAAAACTAACATTAGGAGCGGATATCTTCTGCTTCCATTCACGAGCACTAACTGGGATCCTATCCCTTACAACAAACCCACATTGATTGACATATATCTGAGCATGTGGTCCCAATGGTTTGCCGGTGTCGGTGTCGAATTCTGATATTATGAAACGGCCCTCTAATGGCTTTTTTGGCCCTCGGACTTTCCTACTTTTGTCGGTGGTTGATGTAGATCCAGAGACCGGCTACATGAGTAGAAACACAACGATTAACAACAAATATACGTACGCATGCATCTATAAGAGATGATAGATAATCGAATATACCTCGCCAGTATTTTCTTGCGCGACAATTTATTGATCTTCAACCACCGGCATATTCAGGATATCCTCATAATCAGCAAAGTACTGACTCGTGTCATCTACATCCACATTGGTGCCGGCGTTGATAATATCCGCCATTATGTCATCACTCAAGTTATCATTCGGAGCAGCCATTTGTATCTTCAAGATAACACATAGATAGAATTACTATGGTACATAACATAAGTACATGTGACAACACATATAGAATTACTAAATCCAATTAAATATAATAACACATAATATTTCATCAACATGGAAATAAGTACATGTATATATATACACATAGAATGATACAATATATTTTCTCTCTCTCTCAACACATAGAAATAAGTGCATATGTCTATATCTCTAGATATGCATGTGATACACATAGAATGTCTCTCTAGATACAATTTTCTCTCTCTCTCTCAACACATGAAAATAAGTACATGTATATATACATATAGAAATAATTAAGTACATATGTATACATATAGAATCTCTCTCTAGATATAATATATATAGAGAGATAGAATATATAATTACTAAATCCAATTAAATAAATCTAACATGAAATTAGATAAACTAGTAAGATAATACATTTTAATCTAACATATATCAAAAACTATAATAAAAAACTATCTAAAAAACTATCTAAATAAAATACTAATTAAATTTTAATACATTTAAATCTAATATATCAAAAACTATCTAAAAATAACTAAAAAACTAACAATAAACTACATGTACTTATTTTAATCTAACATACAGCCGAGACTTTGTAAAAAAAATCTAAAAAACATGGCCGATCGAGAGCAGCAGATCATATCGAGTTCGACGGAGGCTGTATGACGTGGGCGCGCGGGAAGCGTCGACGACGGATGGTGGGGTCAGGTGCGACGGCGGAGACGGGATGCGGCGATGCGGGCTTGGAGAATGGCGCGGCCGGGCGGGGGTAGACGACGACGGCGGCGCGGCAGAGACGAGCTCGACGACGGCGGATGGCGCGGCCAGGCGGGGCTGAGCGACGGAGGCGAGATCGAAGATGAACAGAACAGACGTTCGATATATATAGCCTACGACCCTTTAGTCCCGGTTGATAATACCAGCCGGGACTAAAGGGCATTTAGTCCCGGCTAGTAATACCAACCGGGACTAAAGGTCCAACCCTTTAGTCCCGGTTGGTATTACCAGCCAGGACTAAATGCCCTTTAGTCCCGGCTCGTGTTGCCAGCCGGGACTAAAGGTATTTTTTTGGCGGGCACCAAAATTGCCACCCACCCTTTAGTCCCGGTTCTTGGTCTGGGCCGGGACTGAAGCCCTGAAAAATTTGCCAACCCGCCAGCGTAATTGGAAAGGCCTGGGATTTTGTTTTTGTTTAATACTAGGTTAATCAATTAATTCCATAGCAACTTCAATACTTTGCAATATTTATTTTAAAAAATACTATTGATTAACTAATTATTTATTGTAAATAGGAAAATTTTGTAACCTAAAGTTTTTAATTTCTTTTATGAATATAGAATATAAATGTTACTAATACTAAGTATTTTGTTAATGCAAAAATATATTTCTAACTTAAAATTAATAAAACTAATATTATTTGATAGGAAATTTATTATCACATTATTGTAACGTCAATGTTTCAATTTTTTCTCGGTTTTTGACCAAAATTGACAGGAATTTTTTGTTGAACCTATAAAAATAGAGAAAATGTAGTATTTTTTGTTCTACAGCTTTCTCAAATGAAAAAATAGCCTATATAAGGATTGTATATATTGATGAGCTTAACAAACTCGGTATTCAAAACTTTTCAATTTGAGACAATCTAGGGTCCCGAAAACTAGTTTGTAGGCGTCGAAATTTAAAAATCACAAATTTGAACCATCCAAACTTTCTCAAATGGAAAGTTGACCAAAACAACAATTGTAGATCTTTTTGAGTTTAACAAACTTGGTATTCAAAACTTTTCAATTTGAAGTCATTTAGAGTTCATAATACTAGAGTCAAAGTGTTGTTTTTTTATTTGACCAAATTTGACTTGGTCAAACTTGCTCAAATGAGACACTAAATGACCTCAGATGAAAAAACTCTGAATACCAAGTTTGATCATCTCAGAAAGATCTACAATTGTTACATAGCTCATTTTCCCATTTGAGAAATTTTTATCAAACACTAGTCACAACTTCTTGAATTTCGTATATACTTTCTAAAACTATGTCACACACTTGTGAAATTTGAACTACATTTTATTCAAGCTTTCTCAAATAAAAAAATGGCCTATATAAGAATTGTATATATTGATGAGCTTAACAAACTCGGTATTCAAAACGTTTCAATTTGAGACAATCTAGGGTCCCGAAAACTAGTTTGTAGGCGTCGAAATTTAAAAATCACAAATTTGAACCATCCAAACTTTCTCAAATGGAAAGTTGACCAAAACAACAATTGTAGATCTTTTTGAGTTTAACAAACTTGGTATTCAAAACTTTTCAATTTGAAGTCATTTAGAGTTCATAATACTAGAGTCAAAGTGTTGTTTTTTTATTTGACCAAATTTGACTTGGTCAATCTTACTCAAATGAGACACTAAATGACCTTAGATGAAAAAACTCTGAATACCAAGTTTGATCATCTCAGAAAGATCTACAATTGTTATATAGCTCATTTTCCCATTTGAGAAATTTTTATCAAACACTAGTCACAACTTCTTGAATCTCATATATACTTTCTAAAACTATGTCACACACTTGTGAAATTTGAACTACATTTTGTTCAAGCTTTCTCAAATGAAAAAATGGCCTATATAAGAATTGTATATATTGATGATCTTAACAAACTCAGTATTCAAAACTTTTCAATTTGAGACAATCTAGGGTCCCGAAAACTAGTTTATAGGCGTCGAAATTTAAAAATCACAAATTTGAACCATCCAAAATTTCTCTAATGGAAAGTTGACCAAAACGACAATTGTAGATCTTTTTGAGTTTAACAAACTTGGTATTCAAAACTTTTCAATTTGAAGTCATTTAGAGTTCATAATACTAGAGTCAAAGTGTTGTTTTTTTATTTGACCAAATTTGACTTGGTCAAACTTGCTCAAATGAGACACTAAATGACCTCAGATGAAAAAACTCTGAATACCAAGTTTGATCATCTCAGAAAGATCTACAATTGTTACATAGCTAATTTTCCCATTTGAGAAATTTTTATCAAACACCAGTCACAACTTCTTGAATTTCATATATACTTTCTAAAACTATGTCACACACTTGTGAAATTTGAACTACATTTTATTCAAGCTTTCTCAAATGAAAAAATGGCCTATATAAGAATTGTATATATTGATGAGCTTAACAAACTCGGTATTCAAAACTTTTCAATTTGAGACAATCTAGGGTCCCGAAAACTAGTTTGTAGGCGTCGAAATTTAAAAATCATAAATTTGAACCATCCAAACTTTCTCAAATGGAAAGTTGACCAAAACAACAATTGTAGATCTTTTTGAGTTTAACAAACTTGGTATTCAAAACTTTTCAATTTGAAGTCATTTAGAGTTCATAATACTAGAGTCAAAGTGTTGTTTTTTTATTTGACCAAATTTGACTTGGTCAAACTTGCTCAAATGAGACACTAAATGACCTCAGATGAAAAAACTCTGAATACCAAGTTTGATCATCTCTACAAGATCTACAATTGTGAAGTCATAACATATTATATAATATCCGTCTCTAAAACATAATATATTAAACATGCATCGTTGTATCATGCGGGCACAACAGTGAATTTCTTCTTGACATATGACCTTTGGTTATGATCTTGTCGTAACCATGGAGTGTCTTCATCATTTAACATGATGCTTGGATCTTTCTTCACTATGAAGGGTGGAATTCGGACATTTCTTTTGTAATCTTCTGACATGTCTGACTTGTCTTCAATTCCCACTATATTTATTTTCCCAGAAAGAATTATGTGGCGCTTTGGCTCATTGATCATTGAGTTGATGTCTTCATTTTTTCCTCTCTTTGATTTTGTAGACATGTCTTTCACATAGAACACCTGACTCACATCGGTAGCAAGGACGAATGGTTCCTCTTTGTACCCAATATTGTTGAGGTCCACTGTTGTCATTCCATACTCTTTGTCGACTGTTACCCCTCCTCCGGTCAGCTTCACCCATTGGCACCGGAACAAAGGGACTTTAAAATTAGGTGCGTAGTCTAGTTCCCATATCTCTTCTATGCGGCCATAATATGTTTGTATATTCCCATTTGGATCTGTTCTATCTATGCGAACACCATTATTTTGATTGGTGCTCCTTTTATCTTGGGCAACTGTGTAAAATGTATTCCCATTTATCTCGTACCCTTGGTACGTGAGGATATGCCACGATGGCTGTCTAGCCAACAAATACAGTTGCTCATCAATATTATCATCGCCTTGACATTCTTTTCGCAACCAACCACTGAAACTTTCCATGTGCTGACGCCTAATCCAAGCTTCAGTCTTCCCTGGAAATTTGGATCGTAAGAACTCCTTATGTATCTCGATGTACGGATGCACCAATGACGAGTTCTGAAGAACTGTGTAGTGTGCTTTATTGAAATAATCGTCTTCCATGCCGATATATGTTTTCTTCCCTAAAGTTCCTTTACCACTGAGTCGCCCCTCGTGTCGTGATTCGGGAACACCAATCGGGGCAAGGTCAGGAATAAACTCAACACAGAACTCAATGACCTCCTCTGTTCCATAGCCCTGGGCGATGCTTCCTTCAGGCTTAGAACGGACTTTCACATATTTCTTCAAGACTCCCATAAACCTCTCGAAGGGGAACATGTTATGTAAGAACACAGGTCCAAGAATACTAATCTCCTTCACCAAATGAACTAGGATGTGTGTCATGATATTAAAGAAGGATGGAGGGAACATCAACTCAAAGCTGACAAGACATTGAACCACATCATTCTATAGAGTAGCTAGTTCCACTGGATTGATTGCCTTCTGAGAAATTGCATTGAGGAATGCACATAGCTTCACGGTGGCTAGACGTACATGTGGAGGTAGAATTCCTCTTAAAGCAACTGGAAGCAATTGCGTCATAAGCACGTGGCAGTCATGGGACTTTAAGTTTAGGAATTTCTTATCTGGCACATTTATTATACCCTTTATATTGGAAGAGAATCCCGATGGGACCTTGATGCTGCTTAGACATTCGAACATGTTGTCCCTCTCTTCTTTGCTAAGCGTGTAGCTAGCAGGACTTAAGTAATGACGTCCATCATCTGTCTTCTCTAGATGAAGATTGTCTCGTTCTTTCATGCCCTGCAAGTCCTGGCGTGCTTCAAATGAATCCTTTGGCTTCCCGTACACACCCATGAATCCTAACAGGTTCACACAAAGATTCTTTATTAGGTGCATCACGTCGATTGCGTTGCGGACCTCTAGGACTTGCCAATAGGGTAGCTCCCAAAAGATGGACTTCTTCTTCCATATGGGTGCGTGTCCCTTAGCATCTTTGGGAACAGATTCACTGCCTTGTCCCTTTCCAAATACTACTTTCACATCCTTGACCATTGCGAGTACATCTTCCCCGGTTTGGTTATGAGGCTTCTTCCGATGGTCTGGCTTACCTTTAAAATGCTTCCCTTTCTTTCTTATTTGGTGATTCAACAGAAGGAATCGACGATGGCCAAGGTACATGACCTTTCAACATCTTTTCAAATATATACTGTCAAGGTCATCAAAACAATGTGTGCATGCATTATATCCTTTGTTTGTCTGACCTGAAAGATTACTTAAAGCAGGCCAATCAGTGATTGTTACGAACAACATTGCTCGTAGGTCAAAGTGTTCTTGTTTGTACTCATCCCAGACACGTACACCTGGTTTGTTCCATAAAACTAGAAGTTCTTCAACTAATGGCTTCAGATAGACATCAATATCGTTGCCAGGTTGCCTCGGACCTTAGATGAGGATTGGCATCATAATGAACTTCCGCTTCATACATAACCATGGAGGAAGATTGTAGATACATAGAGTAACTGGCCAAATGCTATGACTAGTGCTCTGCTCTCTAAAAGGATTCATACCATCTATACTTAAGGCGAACCTTAAGTTTCTAGCCTCAATTGCAAACTCTAGAAATTCCCTGTCTATCGCTCTCCACTGGGACCCATCAGCTGGGTGTCTCAGCATATTGTCTACCTTACGGTCTTCTTTATACCACCGCAACAACTTTGTATGGTCTTTATTTCTGAACAAACGTTTTAAGCGTGGTATTATAGGAGCATACCACATAACCTTGGCAGGGATTTTCTTTCTAGGACGTTGTTCACCCTCGACGTCACCAGGATCATCACGCCTGATCTTATACCATGATGCTTTACATACCGGGCATTCATCTAAATTCTCGTATTCATTGCCATGGTAGAGGATGCAGTCATTAGGACATGCGTGTATCTTCTGGATTTTTAATCCCAATGGGCAGACAACCTTTTTTGCTTCGTACGTAGTGGTGGGCAATTCATTTGGCTTTGGAAGCATCTTCTTTATAAGGTTCAATAAATTCCCAAATGCCTTGTCAGATATACCATTCTTTGTCTTCTACTGTAGCAATTCCAGTGTTGTACCCAGCTTTTTTTGCCCCTCTTCGGCCGTCGGGTATAGCAACTTCCTTTGATCCTCAAGCATGCGCTCGAACTTAACTTTCTCTTTTTCACTTTCCCATTCTTGTTGTGCATCACGAATGGCATCGCCAAGAGCATCACCGAGATCATCTTCTACCGCTACCTCTTCTTCATCTCCCCCCATTGTAGTATCATCAAAGGCACCATACTAAGCAATAATGTCATCAATGTCTAAATCTTCCCCTGCACCTTCTTCCATCATGATCCCGCTTTCTCCATGCTTAGTCCAACATATATAGTTTGACATGAAACCTAACTTAAGCAAATGTGAATGAAGACTCATTGAGCTTGAATATTCCTTTAAATTCTTACATAGGGCACATGGACAGCACATGAAACTATCCCGCTTATTTGTCTCGGCCACACCTAAGAAATAGTGCAAGCCCTCAATAAAGTCTTGGGAGCGGCGATCGGCATTGTACATCCAATGGCGTGACATAATCTGTATTACACGACAAATTATGAAAACCTTGAGCATAATTTAGTATTTTATTACACAACATAAATGACACACACACGGTTGATTAATTAACTAAGTCTGGCTACAACGTAAGCAATCCCAACTATCACTAAACAAACTAAAACTACAATGTACTTCAGTAACATAATTATTTTGTGATCGTACGCAACTAAAATAGACAAATTATTCTTCTGTTGAATATTAATAAGCTTCTCCTGCTGGCTCACTGCCTCATCAACAGCAGCCGCTACCTCAAGCGCACCCAAATTCTGCACGTATGTAGCATAATCTTCCTCCCAGTACCAACCATCGCATCCATTGCCCTCCCACTGTAATTAAAGCCAAAAATTATTTAGTCAAAAATATTCAAGAAAAGCAGGTCAATTAGCCATACAGATAAAATGCGTAAGAAACTCACATCGCGATCGGGGCACTTGTAGAAAACACGACCCTTGTTGGGTCCCTATCTCTTGACTCAGTACTCCATCACAATCTTCTGCTTACACTTGCCGCAGATAATGAGAGGGAGTTCTGGCCTCAGTCGTTTCGCAACCGAACGAGAGGCCGATGATCCGGTACCAGTTGTCATCTACTTTCTATACTTATTTTTGCAAACTAGTGTAAATTTCATATTTTCTAAAATGATATATTTAAACAAAACTAGTACGGATTTCACATGTTTCAATAAATAACCATCCGTACTAGTTGACCTTGCTTACGTGATCATCTCGGCCAGCATTTCTCCACCGGACGACACCGTACTTGGCCAAGGAAGAGCTCCGATTCTACGAGAAAGAGAACACGGTCTTCCACGACCGTTGCCGCTCTCCCTCATAGCATCAAAGTTCCTCCTTGACGTCCGTTACCGCTCGGCCGAGAACATGTTGGCCAAGCTGAACACGGTCCGCAAGTTCAACTAGTACGGATTTTCTATAATTTTCTAACTATTTACTAAGTTTTTCATTTCATGGAAAATTTAATTCTAAAAAAAGGCATGATTTCTAAGTAGCTCATTTCATGGAAAAAATAATTCTAAGTGACCTGCTCGATATCGGCGAGCTCGCGGACGTTTAGGTTGCCGAAGATAGTAACATTTGTAGATCTAAAGTTATCAAATATCCATCAAATTATAGCTCAAAAACATGTTTCAATAAATGACTATCCATACTAGTTGACCTTGCTTACGTGATCAACTCGGTGAGCATTTCTCCACCGGACAGCACCGTACTTGGCCAAGGAAGAGCTCCGATTCTACGAGAAAGGGAACACGGTCTTCCACGATAGTTGCCGCTCTCCCTCGTAGAATCAAAGCTCCTCCTTGACGTCCGTTACCGCTCGGCAGAAAACATGCTCGCCGACCTGAACACGGTCCGCAAGTTCAACTAGTACGAATTTTCTACAATTTTCTAACTATTTTCTAAGTTTTTCATTTCATGGAAAATTTAATTCTAAAAAATAAAAGGCATGATTTCTAAGTATTTCATTTCATGAAAAAAATAATTCTAAGTGACCTGCTCGACATCGGCGAGCTCGTGGGCGTTTAGGTTGCCGAGGATAGTAACATTTGTAGATGACATTTGTAGGTCCGAAGTTATCAAATATCCATCAAATTATAGCTCAAAAACATGTTTCAATAAATAACCATCCGTACTAGTTGACCTTGCTTACGTGATCATCTCGGCGAGCATTTCTCCACCGGACGGCACCGTACTTGCTAAGGAAGAGCTCCGATTCTATGAGAAAGGGAACACGGTCTTCTACGACCGTTGCCGCTCTCCCTCGTAGAATCAAAGCTCCTCCTTGACGTCCGTTACCGCTCAGCAGAGAACATGCTTGCCGAGCTGAACACGGTCCGCAAGTTCAACTAGTACGGATTTTCTATAATTTTCTAACTATTTTCTAAGTTTTTCATTTCATGGAAAAATTAATTCTAAGATCACGTAAGCCACCGGGGACGAGGATGGCGCGTGCTCCAGCGAGGACGAGCGAGGCGTGATTTTGATGAACTAATTTAACTTTTGTTTATCCAAACATATATGCAAATCATCATGTGATTTTGAGCTAAAAATGACATATAAAATCATAATAAAGTCCAACATATAAAGTTACACATGCATCTACATCGCAAAATGAGATAAGCTACTGATAAAACATAAGATGATTAAGTTTGTTACCTCCAAAATCGAAGAGCAACACCAATGGAGGGGGAGAGAGCAAGAACAACAGCAAGCTGAAGAACAGAGGCAGTGAGTTTGAATGGAATGGCTCGGGCTCGGGGAGGAAGAAATGAGCTGGATTATAGGCTGGGATAATTAGTCCCGGTTAGGGGTCCAAATCGGGACTAAAGATTAATCTTTATTCCTGGGGAATTACCCAAACCGGGACTAAAAGCTTTAGTCCCGGTTGGTATTACGAACCGGGACTAAAGGTAAACCTTTAGTCCCGGTTGGTAATACCAGCCGGGACTAAAGATCCCTACCCCGCGGACGACCGTTGGGCAGGGACCTTTAGTCTCGGTTGGTATTACCAACCGGGACTAAAGGGTCCTTTAGTCCCGGGGGCAAAAAAATGCCGAGGCTAATGCTAATTTGGGACATCGTTCTAAAGTCTGTTCTCTAGTAGTGTTACCTGCAGGCTAGCTGGGCTAGCTGCAGCGCCGCCCGCCCAGCAGTGACACTAGCGCCTAGTAGATCGACCTACTAGCCAGTGGACTTATTGAGGCTGGTATTGGAAAATGCAAAGACGAATTATAATTTTTTTAACAAATTAAAGCCTACTAAAATTTCTCTAGCTAGGTAGGCTTCACAGCTTGTTGTACAATATTTTAGCTTTTCATCTATTACCATGTTCCAACATCATGGCTAGTTTAGAAAAAGTTTGAAATTTGAATTTAAAAATCTGAGAACTTAAAATGTATATTTGGGACCTTAATGATCTCCAATAAAAAGTCATTAACTGTAAAAGTTTCATATCTCTTCGAGCTCCATAATTTTGATATATAGTTATTTTGTCTTCGTCCAACTTCAAATGAAAATATATAGGGCCGTTCAAATTACCAATCGCCCCTGAAAGTCAAACTATATATAGGGTAGAAATGATTATATTTCTAGTGTTGGTAGCACAAACTTCCCCTAGAAATACCATTTATACATGAGGTTGTTAACACCGGTTGTGCCTGAAAATGGAGGAGATTTAAAGGAGTGTAGTGTCTCGGAAACCATTTATAGAGGCGGTTGTTGATACAAACTATGTGTCCTTTGTGCTACGCTCTAGGCCCTCCTGTGTGTGATACATCCTAGATTCATGCCCAGGGCAGATCCAGCTGTGGGACAGCGGGGTTTGATTAAACCCCTACCGCATACGCGGTAATGGAGCCTCTCTTTTAGCTCCTAATAATTTTGATGGACATGAAAAAGAAATTAAAGGAAGGAGAGACTCTAGAGTTTGTAGATGACTCGTGTTCTTTCTTCTGTAATTTTTTAGATCTGCCACTATTCATGCCGGTGATAAGAGCTTACTGTAGGTGAGTACAATAGTTGGCCCAAAGAGGAAAGTTGAGTGGCAATGCTTTTTTCCTTTTCAGGATACGGAGGAAAGTTAGACCAAAGAGGAAAGGTGGTGTTTAAATCCAGGGGATAAAGTTTAGATGTGTCACATCGGGTGCCACATGGGGTGTCACATGAGAGTGTTCGGATAGTAATAATAAAATAAACATCATTAGATTTGTCATAAAACACATTTTTTATAATATAATTACTTTATGACACTCTTTTTTATATGTTTAATAGAATTTTAGATAATTTGACTATAAATTAAGACAAAAATAGAATGACATACATTCTTCCTCCAGACGGAGGTAGCACTGCAGCACTCCCTCAGTCTCTTTTTTAAGTGTCGTTCTCACGTATCGAGGAGCTAAATATACTAAAATTTAAATAAACATATATAAGAGGTTACTAATTATGATATGTAATAATAAGTATCATCAATAAATTAACCATTGCATATATTTTTGTGATATACTTATTTGGAGAAACAAATATCACTAACATTTTTTAGTCAAAATTTAGACGATGACACCTAAAAATACTGCAGCCGTGCTGTCGAATCTATGGCATGGTCAGATCAGGCGATCAGCCATCAGTTGCTTGTTATGTCATGCAGCATAAATGTGAGGCTATGAGCGCAAGCTTGTCGTCGTCCCTCTGCACCATCAGCTCGTGCTCTATATCTCGCTCACAGATTGAGGTTTGAATCGGAGTCAATGAGATCAGACGACGCCTCCAGGTGGGAGAGCCGGTCGATATGATCATGCCATGCATCCTGGTGGTGTGTCATGCATGCATTTTCTCACATGTGTCATCCATGCCTGCCTGCAGATCGCTGTGCTTTGTAACTGAATTCATGACCCAACTTTGTAATTACCATCACCGGCTTTCGTTAAGGATAGTCCCCCCCCCCCACCCCACACACACACCCACCCACCCACCTGACCTTTCAAAAGAAAAAAAAACTTGTACTAATAGTAGAACGCAGTAGTGGCTCTCTGGTTGTACACGTCGTAGCTTCGATTCTGCTGTGTTTACACATACAATAATACAGTAACGTACCTCGATAAACCTTTAGATTTGCTTTTGGCAAACAAACAAACGTGAGCTTTCAACAGGATGCAAGAAATGATCTTCTAGCTGTCCCTGCTGGATCGGAATATAATATAATCTGGATATATATTCGATATCCCGTGCCTGCCAGGCCACCTCCCAACTCCATAAAATATGTCTTGGAAGCTACACGAGCCAGTTTTTCTACTGACGGGTGACGTACGGCTACCAACCGACATATTGTTTTCTACCAGCAAAAAGACATGGGTCGATGCTGCATGGCATGATCTGGATACAATATTGCCCACACAATATATAATATTTGGATGCCCTGCCTGCCGGGCCATCAGCTACTTACTACTTTCACTATGTAAAACAACCACGCCATGTTCGCTGGGCTTATAAGCTGTACTTTTTCGGTCAACTAACATTATTTTTCTCTCACAACAAATCAACCAACAGTACTTTCAGCCATAACTTATCAGCCAAGCGAACATGGCGCAAATAGCAGACACCCGTTCTAGTGACACGAATTGAGCCACGTCTGGATGTGTGATCACAGACGCGTCTAGACAAAACACGTCTATAATTTGCTCCCTTAATTTTAGTTTGGAATATAATTAATCTAACTGAAGAATATAACTGATCCCATGGCTCCAATACAATCTGTCGCCTCAGTCTTATATATATTATAGCTCATTTTTACTTGATTAGCTCTAAATAAGACATCTTTGATTTTATTTGATTAAAAAATATATCAACACCTATATTATCAAAATTGGTTTCATTGAATTCTCCGTGAAATGTGTCTTAATAGCTATTCCCTCGGTCCTGAAATATAAGCAATTCAAGGTTTAAAATATATACCAAATTAAAAGGATTTTAGGTGAACAAATACTTGAAAAGACAACATTCACATGCATACTTACACCATTAGTGACTGTGACAAACCCAAATATACTGATCTTCTCCATATATGGGTCAGGATTCCTTAATTTCAAAAAACACTACTACACAAATGATTATATTTCTAGTGTTGGTAGCACAAACTTCCCCTAGAAATGCCATTTATACATGAGGTTGTTAACACCGGTTGTGCCTAAAAATGGAGGAGATTTAAAGGAGTGTAGGGTCGCAGAAACCATTTATAGAGGCGGTCGTTGATACAAACTATGTGTCCTTTGTGCTACCCTCTAGGCCCTGCTACGTGTGATACATCCTAGATTCATGCCCAGGGCAGATCCAGCTGTGGGATGGCAGGGTTTGATTAAACCCCTACCGCATCCGCGGTAATGGAGCCTCTCTTTTAGCTCCTAATAATTTTGATGGACATGAAAAAGAAATTAAAGGAAGGAGAGACTCTAGAGTTTGTAGATGACTCGTGTTCTCTCTTCTGTAATTTTTTAGATCAGCACTATTCATGCCGGTGATAAGAGCTTACTGTAGGTGAGTACAATAGTTGGACCAAAGAGGAAAGTTGAGTGGCAATGCTTTCTTCCTTTTCGGGATACGGAGGAAAGTTAGACCAAAGAGGAAAGGTGGTGTTTAAATCCACGGGATAAAGTTTAGATGTGTCACATCGGGTGTCACATGGGGTGTTACATGGGAGTGTTCGGATAGTAATAATAAAATAAATTACAAAGTCCTCAGTAATCCGCGAGATAAATTTATTAAGCCTGATTAATCCGTCATTAGCATTTGTTTACTGTAGCACCACGTTATCAAATCATGGATTAATTAGGCTTAAAAAAATCATCTCGCAAAGTAGTCGTAATCTGTGCAATTAGTTATTTTTAGTCTATATTTAATACTTTATATATGTGTTCAAACATCCAATGCGACATTAACTAAACTTTAAGGAAAAACTAAACCAGGCCATCTTGCTCATGTGCGTCCTTGCCTTCAGGACGGAGTACTAGTGGCTCTCTGCTGGTACACGTCGTACGTAGCTTTAATTATTCTATTCTGAGTATACACCACCTCAACTCGTTGAGAACAAACGTCAGCATTTGTGAGCTTGGGGGTGTTTGGTTCCCAACTAAAATTTAATCCCTGTCATATTAGATTTTAGACACTAATTTAGAATATTAAATGTAGACTAATTATAAAGCTAATTGCACAGATTGAGAATAATTTACGAAATGAATCTATTAAGCCTAATTAGGCTCATGTTTTGTCTTTCTAATTAGTATCAAAATATCCGATGTGATATCTACTAAACTTTAGTTCCTGGATCTAAACACCCCCGGTAGGTTTAATAATATAATATGCTACTTGGTCAGAGTGATTGATATAAAAAATTATTATCAATATTTGTGTCTCCAAACATGTTTAATGTAAAAATATATCACTTAATAAATATTAATATTTTTATAATACTGATTAAAATTTAAATTTATTGGCTTCTTGAAAAATGAAAATGATATTTACGGTCACGGCCAACTTGATTATAGCATCCATGCATGTATGGGCTTACGGGTTCTACTTGTAGCTTTCAATGCTTGATGATTTTATGGTTACAGCCAAAACCTGATTTTTGTATTGTTGCTAGACATATTGGCAGTTCTCCCGTTTCAACAATTAGCTATTGGCAAAGTCACCAGTCATCTAGGAGTCTTTCCTCTTATGATCATCAATTATACGATACATAGCTTGTCAATTCTCTTGCAAGTAGGTTAGTGTGGCAGTATAGCCAATGCAATAACTTATGTTGTGTCTGGCCGCACACACACACACACACACACACACACACACACACACACACACACACATATATATATATATATATATATATATATATATATATATATATATATGCATGTCAACCTGTTATATATTTACATGCATGCATTGTTGTTGTAGTCCCTCCTACCGACCAAATTGAAGGCACATGCGCTTGAAGCTCTGGCATCACTACTGGATACGGGTTCTTTGCCGAGTGCCCTAAACACTCGGCAAACCCAAGTTTGCACTCGGCAAAGATTTTACCGAGTGTTACACTCGGCAAAGACCCGCCAGCATAGCTTTTGTCGGCAAAGGGTTCTTTGTCGAGTGCAATATATCGGGCACTCGACAAAGCCTTTGCCGAGTGCCACGTCAGCACTCGGCAAAGAAAAGTTGACCTAACGGAAACCGTCCGTCTGACGTCCCCTTTGCCGAGTGGTGACGTGTCGGGCACTCGGCAAAATATTTTTTTTATTTTTTTCAAAAAATTCTTTGCCGAGTGCCACAGCGTCGGCACTCGGCAAAGTGCCCAGTTTTGCTGAGTGCTATGGACGAGGCACTCGGCAAAGTGCCCAGTTTTGCCGAGTGCTTTGGACGAGGCACTCGGCAAATCTGGGACCTGAGACGGTTTTGCCCAGTTTTGCCGAGTGTTTTTTTGCTTCCCATCTTTACAGACAAACAAATCACATATTCACAACCATCACATGCCCAGAATCACAATATATATCACATAAATGCCTCGTCCATAGCAATATCCATCACATACAGGATATAGATCACAATGTATATCACATCCACATCCATCACAATATCCACATCCAACACAACCATCACAATATCCATCACAGGATCCAACACAAGTCTAAGTCCATGAAACATAAGAAAAGAGACCAATCCAAGTAACCTACTGCCACCCTTGCCACCCGGAGTGTGAAGAAGGGCCACCTGGCCCCCCCGGGCTGTGGAGGAGGGCCAGCTGGCCACCCGAACTGTGGAGAAGGGCTAGGTTCACTTGGATGCGTCGAGTGGTGCCCTTGAGGGGTCGGGTTCAAATCTGCGGACGGTGGCTGTGCAAAGAAAAAGCGAATTCATGAGTTTCTGCAGGAGGGTCGCACAAGCTAAAGCAATAAACAACCATACTCACCGGACTAGGATCAGGAGTATGAACCACTGGAGCGAGGAGCGAAGGTGGCACGGCTATACACGTCGTGGCCTGAAGGTTCGCCATGAATGCGTAAAGGTCCTACAGCCTCTTCTCCTCGGCCTCCCTCCTTCGCTCTTGCTCCGCCTGCTCGGCCGAGTGCCTGGCCTCCAGCCTCTGCACCTGGGCCTGCAATATTTCACCCACAATGTTTCAACAATGCAAAGGCAAGATATATGTAAAAGCAATGAACGACGAATAAAACAGGACTAACCTGGAGTTCCACCACCTGCTGCTGTGCACTCTGCTGCCGAGGTTGTATAGGGAGGGAGGAGCTCGTGCTCCTTGCTCGAATCTAGGAGAGGGTGGGAGTAGAGGCCGTGTCAACTTGGCTGTCCGCCATCCAGTACCGGCCGTGCTGCTTCCCTCCTCCAAGCCTCATCACGAGGTCCGCATCCAAGGGCTGGGAGGCCAGATCGAAGTCCTCTCCATGGTGCGTGCGAGCCGCCAAGGAGTACTCGCTGAGCTTGCTGTGGACGCTCGTGTTGGTGTACGCCTCAGGCGGGTCCTCTGGGTTGTAGGTGAGGTCCGGGGCTGTCGCCTTGCCCTTGTGTGCCAGGGCGTACGCCATGAACTCGTTGCACTCCTGGCCACCATGCGACTGGGACTGCGAGGAAAACACCAAGATGATTACAAGTAATGAGAATTGAGCGTTCGAATGAATAAAGAAATAAAAATAAAGAGCGTTGCCCATGTCTGGGCGTATGCGCCGAGGTGGCGGTTGCCTTGGTGGTGTGGCACACCACCCATCTACAGGCGGCAATCCCGATGGATGTTGTGCTTTTCCATCCACTCATTCGAGCACCACCTATCGACAATGGCCACCCAGTAGGCTCGGTCCTTGGCGCACCAATCTGGACACATCTGCAGACCATTAAGTATATAACATGTCAAAAGATAAAATGAAGCCTACCTATTCTCCATGGAAGGAATCAGTATTAATGTTTCGTACTAACCTAGAGGTACTGCTCCTTGGTGAGCGTCATGGTCCTGGCCGCCTGCTTCCTCACCACCTCACCAAGGACATTCTCGTTGTAGTTGATGATGCACTAGAGCCACGTCTCGTGGTACAGGTCTGAGAGTCGATTCCTACAGACCTTGTCCTGCACTCGCTCTGCCCGACCCTCGTACCTCGGGGCGCACCTGAAGAAGTCCCGCATACATGCATCATGTATCATTTCATTATTTTAAGAACGACCAATGAATATAATAAATTGACCAATGTAGTGCGATGAAGACTTACCTAGTGCTCCTGCTTAATCTGCATCGCCTTGGTGCCTACGACGTTGTCCGTGGTGAGGGCAAAGTGGTCCCACGTCCAGGGCGGCATAGTCACGTTGCCGTTGGTGCCTGCGACGGTGACCATGCCAGGGTAGTGCTCCTGAATCAGAAGGCTCAGGATGCCATTGATCTGGCATACCTGGCCGGCTTCGGACATAACTTCCCAGTTGCTGCATGAGTCATTAAGAAGAATTATTAGTCTCCATTTTGATTGTCAACATGTCATATGAACAAGTAGAGAAAACATGAATGGTTACGTACCCGTCGCCCACGGGTCGAATCACCGGGCGCTGGTGAACTAGGATCGGCCTCTGTGGGAGGGTCGACGGCCTGCGTAAGTAGACGGTCGACCCACTAGAGGAAGAGGAACCCCCTATTGTCGCCGCCTCCTCGTGGCCAGACGAAGCGGAACCCCCTGCTGTCGCCGCCTGGTCGTCCTCGTCCCCCGCGGCCGCCCCCTAGTCACCCTCGTACCACCTAGTCCTCCTCGGGTGACCGGGCGCGAGGCGTTGGCCTCGTCCTCGGACGGCCACGGGGGTGGCCAGTCCTAGTCCTCCTCGTCGACGTCTCCGCCGGCGGCTCCTCATCCTCCTGAGTGGGGGGTGTCGTGTAGAGCGAGTGGAGACACCTCTGCCTTCCCCCAGGCATTTTGTCGAGTTCCTGCAATTACAAAGATGCAAAATGAATTTGTAAGTCCTTATAAAGAGATGGAAAATGAACGAAACATAATTGCAAATTAATAATAATAATAATAATAATAATAATAATATAGTATTACATGAATTAGAAATAATCTCCCTCGTCATCATCTCCCTCGTTGTCATCATCTCCCTCGTTGTCATCATCTCCCTCGTTGTCATCGGCATCACTATCAATATTGTCGAAAAAATCGGCCTCATCTCCAACGTTGTCATCATTGTCATCGCCTAAACGTAATCGCTCAAGCATTTGTAAGTCGTTGGCATTTTGCACCTCATCTCCATCGTCCATCTCCACCGTCCTCATCAATGTCATTGTCTACTTCCATGCCCATCAGCGAAGACATGTCTATGTCAAACCTCCCTTCTAGCCCCTCTGGTTGATAGAACTCTCCATCGTATGTGTTTGGGTCAAAGTTGTAATCCTCATCGTTCAGGACAGGCACTTTATCGTGCGGCAATACCTTGTGCACAAGGTACCAGCCCATAAGATTAGGGTCTTTTTGGCACGCCCATGGGAGATAATAAACTTGCGTGGCCTGTTGAGCCACAATATAGACATCGTCGCCTCGATAGATGGAATCCTGCCGAATTTCGACTTGCCCAAGCTCAGGGGTCATTCTCGTTACATCAGGATCAAACCAATGGCATTTGAATATGACTAGATTAAGAGGTTTGCGACCCTCAAATCTGAGCTCATATATTTCTTCGACTATGCCATAGTAGTCGCGGTCATCGGTGCTAGGCGTACAAACTCCGGTATTCGTGGTTCTTTGATTTGGGCGACTCTGTTCGTGTCTTGTTGTGTGAAAGCGATATCCATTCACATCATAAATGGTAAATGACTTGACCTTATAGGCGAAGCCATTGGCAACCTGTCTCAACTCATCACTCATTTCCGCATCTGTGCTGGCCTACAAGGTGAGGCCAGATAGATCGTTACATTACTCGCTCGTACGAGCAAAGTGGTGAGTCAAAGATAGAACGAGGTAAATTGGATGGTATCTTCTTACTAAACCAGAAAATGAAATCGGGCACACCATCTTTGAGAAGGCTATCTTGTTCTTAAGGGGAAGGAGCCCAATCCTCTTGCTAGTACTTATCCAGAAATTCCCTGAAAAAACGAGAGACAAGGGGGTTGGATGGATGGAGGATAGTGACGGCGTATGTAACAAGCTCATTGAGAACTTACCGCAAATACGGGTTCACTTCGTCAAGGTTCAACAACACATATAGCATGATAGTGTGCCACTCATCATACTACAAGGTCTTGGTGCTCGATGCACTTGCGCTTCCGAGTTGCCCTTTGAAAAGGCTGAGGTTCGATGAACTCTCGTCGGCGTTGTAACAAGGGGGTGGATTGTGCACACTTGGAAAGTTGTCCTTATAGTATGCTGTTGTGAAGTTTGACACCTCCTCCATAATGAATGCCGCTGCCACGGACGCCTCAATTTTGGCTTTATTTCTACACTTTTTGCGAAGAACCTTTAGACATCTCTCGATTGGATAGCACCAACGGGCCTGCACGGGACCCCCCATTCGTACCTCGTACAGTAGGTACAAAATCAAATGCTGCATCGGCACAAAGAAGCCGGGTGGAAAGATCTTCTCCAACTTGCAGAGCAACACATGTGCCACTTTCTCTAAGTCAACAACCATAGCTCGAGATAACTCCTTGGCACAAAGCTGACGAAAGAAATAGCTCAACTCTGCCAGCACGCGCCAGACATTCTTGGGGACATATCCCTAGGTCATGGTAGGAAGAAGCCGTTCAATCCATATATGGTAGTCATGACTCTTCATCCCTAAGACTCGCATAGTAGACAAGTTCACTCCCCTCCTCAGATTCGCCACATACCCATCAGGGAACATTAACGTCTGGATCCACCGTAATACCTCCTTCATTTCGTCCTTTTTCAAGACAAAATCGGCATGAGGCCTTTTCCATTTCTTGCCGGGCGCAGGAGGCTTCATCACTAGCTTTGGTCTATCGCACAACGTCGCCAGGTCCAGTCTAGCCTTAACGTTGTGGAGATGTCCTAGTTTGTAAGCATGGTACGTAACAACGTGCTCAAAACTTTCTCAAATTTTTACCACAGCCTACGCATACAATAACACGACATCTCCATAAGTTTCATGTTTTTTCGATTTCGTTTGCATTTTATGGAATTAAAAAACAACTCGCACGTAATTTGGTGGCGTTGCCCCGTGAGCAAGTTGATAGAAATTTCAGGTTAGTTCCTGGATTTGGCCTAAACTTACACTCACAAACATGAATGTCATTTTTCGAATCATTTAAATCCAATATTCGACGCACCTGCAGTTCAAACTCGTATTTTCTGAAAAAATCAATAAAATGGAATAAACTAATGAAATATAGAAAAAATCAGTCAAAATGTGCAAAATTTGAATATGTGGTTTCTGGTACTGTTGTAGGGCTACCAAAAAAAATTGGTGGCCAAAATCAATTTTTTTTTGCCGAGTGCCAATCCGTGGCACTCGGCAAACTTAATTATTTGCCGAGTGCCTAACGCCTGGCACTCGGCAAAGTTGACGGCGTTGGGTCCGTTATGCCTCTGACAATATTTGCCGAGTGCTCTAGTTTGCTAAGGGCCTGACACTCGGCATATTAAGGTTTGCCGAGTGCCTATATTTTGCCGAGTACTAGGCACTCGGCAAAATAGCCTTTGCCGAGTGTTTTATTTTGCCGACGGCTGCACTCGGCAAACTGAGTCTTTGCCAAATGCCCGATATTTGACACTCAGCAAAGTATTTGACACTCGGTAAATTACCAGTTTCCCATAGTGTGCATGCATGGAGATGCATGCATGATAGTAGCTAGATCCAATCCGTAGTTGAGGACAACAGATCGTGTACCTATCTATAGTTTCAAGTCTCGCTCCATGCATTCATGCACGCATGGATCTGGATTAATATTCGCACATGGACCTCCGTGTATTGTAATATATATTTTTGCTTATTTTTTTTTGTTACAAACCGATTTGTTGATCAATTGATTGATTTTTTAATTATCCTTTCTCCATATAATTCCATGATTTAAAAGCTATCGTCATTTTCTTCTCTTCTTCATTCCTGTTGTAGTTTATGCCAAGACCAAAACACTACGTAAAAAATAATTTTTAGCAACGGTTCGAATTTTTTGTAGGGGCGGCTGGTGATAGAGCCGCCCCTACAGTGACGTGCTCGGGTGCCCAGGCACAAGCCGCCCCTACAAATAGAATAGCAGGGGCGGCTGGTGATACGAGCCGCCCCTACAAATGGGGTCTGATTTGTAGGGGCGGCCCAATCACCAGCCGCCCCTAGAGTTGCTATTTGTAGGGGCGGCTGGTCATTGAGCCGCCCCTACAAATGTCCCCGTATATATAGCTCCAATTTGTAGGGGTGGCTCAATCACCGGCCATCCCTACAAATGACCCACAAATAAAACAGCTGCATCACCTTCTTTCTCCTCGGATCACTCACTCCAACCCGTAAAAGAAAGGTGGAAAGGCCTTGGGCACCTCCCAAAAATTACTCTACTAAGGGGGAAGGTTTTGGTCTCAAATCCTTTGGTGGAGAGGTTGTAGAAGGTAAGAAAATGGTATTCCACACTTTTTTTAAGTTTTAATGGTTGGTTAGTGAGTAATTAGAGTTTTGTTTTTCTCTCTTCTATGGTGCTTCAGCTACTTATGAAGCAAATTAGACTCAAGTTTTAAATATACTAGGATAAATTAGGGAGGGGAACAAGATCATACCCTTATTTGGTCCATGTTCCTTGATTTTAGTAAATAATTAGTTAGTTTTATGGATGTTTCATGTGCATGTGGATCTAGATCTAGGGTTTGGTTTTTTTATTAATTTTGTTTTTGTAAATTTATGTTTGATGAAATTGGATTAGGGTTTGTATGAAAGATATTGGGTAAAGTATAATTATTGCTAATTGTTGTCTTTGAAATTGTTTATTGTAATCAATAAATATGTATTTTAATTATTTATGGATAAATGGGCCATTAATTAATTTTCCTCTACCATGGTGTGTTTGTATGCTTCATGTAATTATATTAGATTTATATTCATATATCTGAAGTATATATAATTATTCTCAAGTAATTATTAATTTGATTTATTTTTATATATATCTGAATAAGTAGTCCTTTAATGTTTGTTTTGTTGTTGTTGTAAAAGATGGAGTACAGGAACTCTTGGATGTATGGTTCGTTAAGGTTCAAGGCAGGTTTCCATGAAGAGGTGGATAAATTTATTGAAGCCGCAAAGAAGCATGCAACGACATTGAAAGAGAATAAGGATATAATTATTTGCCCCCGTAAAGATTGCAAGAACCGTTTGGCTTGGACAGATGTGACTATCATCAGATCACATTTGATTATGCGAGGATTTGTTGAGAACTACACAGTATGGATTTATCATGGTGAAATGGTTATTGTTAATGACGAGGATGAGAAGGAATACGACGACGAAACCATAGAATCCTTGTCCCAATATTCAGCAGAGCTTGATGCACGAATGGATTTCAAGTTTGGTAATGAACAAGATGGTGATGCTGGTGATTGGGATGGTATCGACGAAGGTGGTGCCAATAATGATAGTGGAGCACGTGTCGGAGATGAAGATGATTTGGAGGATATGATTCGAGCCCTTGGACCAGAGATTTTACTAAATAGCCCAAAAGGTCTAGAAAATTTGGAAAGGGTGACAAAAGCATCGAAGGAGACTGTGTATGGTGTTGAAAAGGGCTGTCCGACACATTGAACATTGCTATGTTTTGTGCTTGAGCTGCTCATCCTGAAGGCTAAGTACGGTTGGTCAGACTGTAGTTTCAATGATCTATTGCATCTCCTGTCATGGGTGCTGCCACAACCAAACTCAGTTCCCGCCAACACATACCAAGCGAAGAAGGTCATAAGTCCATTGACAATGGGGGTTGAAAAAATCCATGCATGCCCCAACCACTGTATACTTTTTTGTGGCAAAACGTTCAAGTCACTGGATAAATATCCCTGGTGTGGGGCCAGCCGGTACAAGAACAATGACCTTTACGATGGGGACGAAGCCTCCATGGGGAAAAAGAGGAATAAGAAGGGTACAAAAAAGGCAGTACAAGAATCTCAGCCCCTAGAGGACACTCCATTAGGCAACGATACAAAGCAGAGAAGAATTTCTGCCTTGGTAATGTGGTACCTGCCAGTAACCGATCGCTTGAGACATATCTTCCTAAATCCTAAAGAAGCTGCACTTATGACATGGTGGGATGATGAGCGCAAGGTGGATGATGATAAGATTACACACCCTGCTGATTGTAGTCAGTGGCAAAGATTTGATGAGAAGCACAAAGAATTCAGCGATGACCCAAGGAATGTATGGTTTGGCTTGAGCACCGATGGAATGAAACCCTTCAATGAGAGGATGAGCGACCACAGCACATGGCCAGTGATCTTGACCATGTACAACATCCCAACATGTTTGTGTTAGAAGAGAAAGTACCTTCTCCTCACTATTCTTATTTCTAGCCCTAAACAACCAGGCATTGACAGAGACGTGTTCCTCGAGCCTTTGATGCAAGAAATGGAGAGGCTATGGAGGCATGGGGAGCAGATGTACGATGCATTCCAAAAGGAGGACTTCATATATAGAGCAATAATATTTGTTACTACCAATGATTACCCTGCGTTGTTTGCTTTGTCTGGATAGATCAAAGGAAAGACGGGATGCTTGGTTTGCTTAGATGATACTACATGGGTGTACCTAGATGCATCCAAGAAGATAGTTTACCTAAGGAACCGACGCTTCTTAAAGATAAGTCACAAGTACCACAGCAAATTGTTCTTTAGATTTTATGACAACGCCTAGGAGATTGAACCCCCTCTGGAGAGACGTTATAATGGAGACACATGTACAAAATGGTGAAAAACATATGCGTCGTCTATGGAAAGAAGAATCTAGATAGGACGAACAGAGATAGAAGCACACCTCCTGTGGAAGGAGTACCTTTCAAGAAACAATCGATCTTCTTTCAGTATCTGCCTTATTGGCCAGACTTGGAGGTCCCCCATGCCATTGATGCTATGCACGTACAGAAGAATGTCTTTGAGAGTCTCATTGCTACCTTGATGGACATAGGCAAGTCAAAGGATGGTCTGAAAGCACGGAAAGACATGGTGCAGCTAAACGTGATGCCACAGCTTCACTCGGTACCTGAGGCTAATGGAAAATACACTCTGCCCACGGCGTGCTTGAACCTAACACCAGATGAAAAGAGAGCTATATGCACTTTCTTGAGGGGGATCAAAGTCCCGACTGGGTTTTCAGCAAATGTGAAGAAGCTAGTGTCGATGAAGGACTTATTAGTAACACACTACAAGGCTCATGATTGCCATGTGATGCTGACAGTGTTTCTACCTATTGCAATCAGGGCTATAAAGCCAGAGTTCTTGAAAATGGCCATCACCTGCATGTGCTACTTCTTTTTGAAGATCTCATAGAAGACGATTGACAAGCAAGAGCTGAGTGGCCTACATGAATTTGTGGTGGAGACACAAAACAAACTGGAGATGTGTTTACCTCCTGCTTTTTTTGATATATTGCCACATCTCATGATTCACATGGTTCATCAGATACAGGCGCTGGGCTCTTGCTACTTGCATGAAATATGGTCCTACGAGCGGTTCATGTCGATTCTAAGTCAATACATGCATAATCGAGCATACCCAGAGGGCTCCATGATAGAGGGTAACAATACTGAAGAAGTCATCGAGTGCTATCAAGAGTACCTAAAAGTATAGAAAGGGATTGGTAAACCCGATTCTCGTCACAAGGGTAGGCTGGCTGGGAAGAGCACCAGTGGTAGAAAAGTGCTCATCGACCATTACAAAGAGGTGAGTCGGGCACATTACAGTGTCTTGTAGAGTACACAACTGATGCAACCGTACATTGATGAACACTTGGCTATCATTATGGCGGAGCGAAATGGCCGTTCGGATGATTGGGTCATGAAACAACACAAGCAACGACTAACTACATGGTTGAAGGACCAAAACATACCGCCTAGAGAAACCATAGACTCTATTACCATCAGTAGGTTGGCGGAGGGGCCATCGAGACAAGTGACATCTTGGAATGCTTATGACATCAATGGGTATACATACTATACCCACGCAAAGGATAGTAAATATGTGAACCAAAACAGCGGCGTTCGAATAGAGGCTCTCGATGGATTGGGGTGAAAGATCCAATACTTTGGCATCATTGAAGAGATATGGGAGCTTTACTATGGAAGGGATATAACGGTGGCCCTGTTTCGATGCCGCTGGATCAAACAATACCAACTGAACGAGATCGGATTGAGAGTCCTATACCTCGAGAATCTAGGCTACCAAGATGACCCTTGGGTGCTCGCTTCACGTGTCGCACAAGTTTTCTATATGTCTGACCTACAAAGTAACCTCCCCCCGAAGAAGAAAACAAAGCACGTGGTAGCCTCCGAGAAACAACACATTATTGGAGTTGATGGCGTGGATGATGTTGAAGCTTATAATAACTACGATGAGATGCCACTATTCACAGACTTTCCTAAGAAGATCAGTGTTGTAGAAAAGAACCTCCCCAAAGACATATTGCCATGGGAACGAAAAGGTGTCAAGGGAAAAGTCGTTATAGCGGGCTAGCTAGTTGTTGAACGTGAAGTATTTGTGTAAGTGTGTGTTTGTAAGACTTCATTTATGCATGCATGTGAGACTATATATTTATGTACGTGTGTAAGACTACATATTTTTGTATGTGTGTGAGACTACATTTATGCATGTGTGTAAGACTACCCTTTGTAACATTCAGATGACTCTATTTGAACATCCACTCTATTACTACTAAAACTTTATGAAATCACTTAACACTTTATGAAATGAATAAATGACCAAAATAAAAGTAGAAGATCTTGACAAGTTATACAACTTTGGTATTCATCACCTTTACAGCTGAAATCATTTAGTGTTTGAAAATCAGGTTTCAAGCTATCATTTTCTAAAATTAAAAATTTGAACTGCTCAAAATTAGTGACAAAGATAGATGACTAGACTAAAATGATAGAGCATGATTTTAGAAAATTTTAGGAAAAAAAACCATCACATTTGGAGTTAGTATGAGGGGGAAAACTAGTTACAAGTTTCAGCCACAGATTAAAAAGAGAAATCACACTTGTTCATCATTGATCATCATAAACAGTTGTGATTTTTCTTTTTAATCTCTGGATAAAATTTGTAACTAGTCTTTCTTCCTCATACTAACTCCAAATATGATGATTTTTTCCCTAAAACTTTCTAAAATCTTGCCCTATCAAGCTGTCATATATGAATTTGTGAACAATGTTTACTAATACTATGTCACATGAAGAAGTGACCAAAATAAAAGTTGTAGATAGTGATGAGTTCAACGACTTTTATGTTCACGACTTTTATTGTTGAAATCATTTAAGGTTTCAAAATCTTATTTGAAGTTGCCATTTATTGAAATTCAAAATTTTAACTGTTTAAATTTGGTTAAATGAAAATATGATCAAAATAAAAGTTGTACATATTGATGAGTTCTCCAAATTTGGTATTCATGAATTTTTCATCTGAAATCATTTACACTTTCAAAATATTGTTTCAAGTTGAAATTGTTTGAATTTCAAATTTTAAATCGTTCAAACAAAGTCACATGACAAGATGACAAAAACAAAAGCTGTACATGTTGATGAGTTATACAACTTTTATGTTTACAACATTTTCATTTTATTTCATTTAAGGTCATAAAATTGTAGTTGAAGTTTGAAAATTCAAATTTTTAATTTTTAATTTTTTTTGTTTTCTATATTGTTTTGACTACAATTGTTTTTATATATATTTCTGCATATATAGAATAATATAAAATATTATATTTGTGCATATATACAATTGTTTTTATATTACTTTGTGTTTTTGTGATATAAAAAATACAGAATTAATAATTTTAAAAAATAGAAAATATTTGTAGGGGCGGTTGGATCAGGAACCGCCCCTATAAATGCATTTGTAGGGGCTGCTAGATCAGGAACCGCCCCTAGAAATAGTCCTCAGTATAAATACGGGCGCACGGGTGAAAACCTAATGTAGGGCGCTCTCTTCTTCCTCCGATGCCGTTAGGTTGCCCTTTTTTTTCCCATCGCCCCGCCGACGCGTCCTCGCGGACGCCCGCGCCCGCTCTCCGCACCACCGCCGGACCTCTCCCGACGTAGCGGCCTAGATCCCCGACCCCTCCCCTTCTCATCCTCCTGCCCCGCCCACCTGCTGACCACGGCGGCCGCTCTCGCCGCCGCAACCAGCCCGACCGCGGTTCTCGGCGCGCGCGCCGGCTACGGCGCCCAGCTGCGAGCTCTTCACACTGCATCGGCTCTTCACAGCTGTGGCCTACTAGGCTCTTCACACTGCGGGCTACGTCCCTGAGCGTAGAGTGGTGGACTACGAGGCCAACCAGCACGAGCTCGTGAACGTGCCTGAGGCGCCGCTGCCGCAGACAGGCCCGATCCCAATCCCCTCTTCTCGCGAGCCTCATCGATACCCCCTTCCCTCTCTTCAAGGTACGGTGATCGTCCTCCAGCTTTCACTTCTCCCTTCTCCTCCTCTTGGTATACGATTTGTTATGGGTTATTATGGGGGCCGTGAGTCCTCAATCTGGTGATTTATTATGGGTGCTCTAATCTGGGAACCGAGTACTCAATCTAGTAACCGTGGGATGCTTGTAGGTGGCATGGAGAGGTTGGGTAGTTGTGATGATTTGAGCTTGTTGGTTAGGATTGGATCTGCTCGTAGTCTTCTTTTAATTAAATCCCTGACCAGAATGATGAATTGCTCGTCCTATTAGGTTAGATGGAAACCAGTAGGGTGGCTCTGATTTATTTATCCTTGGTCTGGTTGTGATGCTAGTCTAGATCAGGGTAGAATAGAGAATGGTTATATGAACTAGATGCTGTCTCATTAAATTTGGATCTGCCTGTGTTAACATATATTTTCAAAGAATTAATATGAGCTAGTATGAACTAGTTGCTTGTCTTATTAAATTTGGATCTTCATGTGTTAACATATAGTTTTCATAATCAATATGATGGGTGAATATGTGCTTCAGATATATGCTGCAGTTTTCTTCTTATTTTCCCCTTTATGGATGTGCAGTTATCACATAATGGGATTTGTTTTTTTAGAAATCATAATTAATATGTAGTTTGATCTAACATAGGAGAGTTTAACATGTGTAATGTGTTGGTTATGTTCCAGTTGCATGGTTTACTGATTCAGTTATGGAATAGAGCATCTCCAGTTCAGGGACACCAATTTCCAAAGACATCTTAAGAGTTCATTAGCCTTGTCTATAAAATTTTGGTTGGTTCATATGATATCTTTCTTGCTTCGTGCAAGTCGTTTCTGTACCTTTCAGTTAGGCTAGATGTGGTCCGTCTCACACCCAAGTGGGATTTCCTGACCGGACTGTCCCTGAATGTATATTTATGCTCCCTTCACCGTATTCAAGGACGCCTCACTGAGTGTACTATTTAACTGAACAAAGGCACAAAGCATTGCTTCCACTGTACCATTAAATCTCAACACAACAAAATGTAATTTCAGTCCATTTTGCAACATGAAGTTTTTCAAGAGACACATTGACTTACATTGGCGGAAAAGAAAATACTAGGTATAAAACCATGGTTGGACGCAAAAATTCCTTGTCAGATCATTGATGCATTGAAAAGTAATTTGACTTGTTGATTACTCGCTCATCATTGTGAAGAAAGATGAAAATTATCTTCAGATGCACCATATTTTCATTTATTTTTCCTTGTTTAGGCTAAGTATGGTTATAACTGTTTGGAATGTTATTTGCATCCTGTAAATCTGTTGCATTAGTAATTTTTATTACTTGATGAGCATGCATTGTCCTGTTTTGTTTGATATGCATGCTTAGAAAGATGAAGATATATGCGGCTACTGTTCGATTCGATAATTCTTTAGCATCTGCTCCATACTTGATGAGCATCCATGCTCTTGTTACTCTCTTTATTATGTACTTGGATGGTGGCATGCTGCTTCTGTTCCTTGATTCTATGCCACCTACATATGTAGAGCATGCTACTCTACTCTCTTCCCTAGCTGGCTGCTACTCTACTCTCTTCCCTAGCGGCTACTCTACTCTCTTCCCTAGCTGCTACTCCTACTCCTACTCCTCTACTATAACTCTATCTACTATTACTCCTCCTCTACTATAATCCATTATTTACCACATCTAAGTTACCAGATTTTGATTTGCAGGGGTCTTCCAACCATGTGGCAGTAGTCTACTGTTTCTTGGCTATTTTTCCTATCCTGTGTTTGGGAAGCAGCGACTGCTTTTTTTACACCTTTTCCTCTCTATGTTTGTTAAGCAGTTGTTGCTTTTTTTACCAAATCTCCCCTCTCCTCTCCTCTCCTTTGTTTTGCCAATGATGAAATTATCCAAGTCCATACATTATATGGAATATGAGCTGATGATCAAGAACTTGTGAGGAACTTGGCATCATTAGCAGCCGCCCCTACATTACCTTCTCTCTTCTCTGTTATGATGCCTTGATGCTCCAAGTTCATGATCAAATGATGATTGACATGTTTCTGAGGCCTTGATATATTGTTGTTTTATAGGACTACTTTGGTTTATAGACCTTTTTTATTTCTTATACCTTCTCGCATACCTAAAGCACACTTTCTTACATCTATTAGAACAAAGCACGAAATAATGTCGCGGACACCAGACAGTGCAGCCCGATGCCTCGAGCATGATGAGCAGCCAACCTATGAGGAGCAAGCACTAGAGGACCAGCTAACTCAGGAGCAGTTCGATAACGAGTTAGAAAAAGATCTAGAAGTGATACTTACTCAGGAGCAGTGTGACGAGGAGGAAGGGGGAGCAGAAGGAAGAGCAGGAGAGGCTGCTGAAGGCGAAGAAGAAGAGGATGATGATGATGATGATGACTCAGAAGAGGGATATGTAAGTCTCGAGGATCCTTTCCCACCTGAAGCCAGAAGGAGGCCAATGGAGGAAGATTTGGACAAGGATTTTAACCCGAACGAGGAGGTAGGGAAAAAGTCTTAGCTTGTAAATTTTGCTAAAGCTTTGGCTGTGTTACCTCTGCTAACACTTTGACCTATCATATATACAGGTCCCTCCTGAAACTCGAAAAAGACGACGTCGACGTCCGCGACATCTCGCTGGACAAGATGGAGTAGAGGAAAGGAGAGCAGAGGCAACAACCATAGAGATGGATCATGATGCCTCTGCTCCACAACCTCAAGAGACAACCACGACTACCAAGCCTAAGAGGAAATGAGGGGATAGAAAAGGAAATCTATATCCAGATAAGGCATGCTATGTGATAATGGAGGTCGCGCCAGCAGGGGAGATCCTTGAGCTAAATGAATTAAGAGGATGATTCCATAATGCGATCGGGGCCCTAGTAAGAGATAAATTGAACCCAGCAATCTCTAACTGGAAAGAGGTACCACAGAACAAAAAGAATGAACTATGGGATAGGCAGCTGAGGATCAATTTTAGATTTCTGGAGGGTAAGCACGAACTGGTAAAAAAATGCTTTCAGGATGATGGGAGAGTCATTCCGACGTTGGAGGTCAGAGCTCAACACGAAGTATATCCAAAAGGGGTTAACTCCCTTCAACGAGTTTGGCAAAATAACTCCTAGTCAATGGGAGGAGCTCGTGGCTCAGAAGACTAAACCAGAGGCATTGGAGCTCAGTGCCCGTAACACCGAGCTGGCGAAGAGGAACAAACACCACCATCATCTAGGCCCCATTGTCTACTATGCCAAGGAAGAGCAGTTTAGGAAGATGGACGAAGAGGCCTCAGCTACTGGGAATATCGATGTGACGAATTTGAAGGGACACTTAAGGAATTAGATATATGCGAGGAGTACAGAATCATCCGGCGGTAATCTTAAGTTTGATAAGCCGGAGACCCAAGAGGTAGTATCAAGGATACTGAAATATGCTGAAGACAAGGAGAAGGGCTCATTCAATCCTTCCAGAGAGAAGGACGAGCTTAGCCTTGGCTTAGGAAACAAGGAGCACATAGGCCGCACCAAGGGGCTAGGGAAAAGGATGACCTAGAAGCAAGGATTCAAATAGGACAAGCACATGTACAAGAAATATGGCAGAGACTGGGAGACTAGTCTTGAGCTCCAAGTGAAGGCTCTAGTTGCGAAGGCGTTGGAGGAGCAAGGACTGTCTACGGAGCCATAGATATTAGTGACGCCACCGGGAGAACTAGCATTAGTTGGCAGCCCTCTAAAAGTTCCTAGCAGCCAAGGTTCCACTGCAGCCACAACCCCCATCGATCGCATATGGGAACCAACTAGTTGTACCTTGGTGTTTCTCAGCGGCTGGTAGAATACTGTGATGGAGGTGGCAACGGGTGTGGCACATCCTCCTAGTGGCTTACACCACAATAATAAGATACCACCAGTCTACACTAGGGTCGAGGTGCATACCGTGAAGCCCAAGTTCATGCAGTGGAGGATAGACTACGCAACTCCTGAGGGGCTGGTGTTACTCGAAGATGTTATTGGGTAGTTCATCCTCTGGTACAAACGGGACATTATATTAACTACTTCTTCGCCGCCTCCCCCTCTCCCAAATTTGGATCGAGTTGTTGAGGTCGGGGAGATGTTTTCACCGTCTCGTGACCACCACATTCCTGAGATGCCACATTCTTCCACGCCTCCTAGCGAGCATGTGCCTGATGAGATGCCACAGTCTTCTCAACAAGCACAGCCGATACATGAACAACGAGTGCCTCCTGAAGGTGATGCACAAGAAGACGAGGACGTGCCTGAATGGGAACTTTGAAAGAAGATTCCAATCAACATAAGGTCAGTTTATGTTCCGATGAAAGACGTATCGTCGGTGTCCAAGTGGCATTCCCATAACTATTTCAAGCCTAAGAACCAAGTTAAAAAAGTCCCATCATAGGGTTCTGAGGATGCCGTAACTAGCAAACTCCACCAAATTACAAAGCAGTATCCAGATGTTGATGCCATCATATGGTCAAAGGATTGCCCGAAAATATATGAAAGAGGCAAGCCCTTCCTACCAAACCGGGACATCCAGCGCCTACCACTTAGAATGAGAAGGTTCCATGATTGGTACTTGCGTGTTCTCCCAACGAGCATAGATCCCATACAAGCATGCTTCCCCACCGGCACATTTGGAAGCCCAGCCGGGAAAATTGTCTTTGACTTTAATGACATACAGACATGCTTTCACCTGAGAGAAATGGAAATGAATCTAATTCGCATGTGGTGCCTGTAAGTCCTTGTCTTCTCGATATGATATGAATGTAATCTTTGAATTTTGTTGTAACTAACCCACGTCGTGATTTGTATAATGCAAGTGCACATTGTCAAACAAATGCCAAGTGTAAAAGCCGGGTATCTAGACCCTCAAGCTATAGCCCAAACAAATTTTAATTACCCTAAACAGCGGACACTGGATGCCAAAGAGCTAGCTGGTGCAAAGACTCTTCGAGAGAAAGAGCGCATCCGTACGACAAAATTAAAGGAAGAGTCCCTTAAGGTTGCGGCATACATTGCTCTAGCTTTCAAAAATCTACAATAACACTCTACTATATGGCTACCATACAACTTCGGGAAAGTTCAACTCTATACTTAAAGCTTTGTTCGATATATTTTATTCGATGCAAAAGAGCTTATCTAGTTCTATGATTAAATCCATGCAGTAACCACTGGATTTGTATAGCCGTCGATGTCGGGAGGAGCATGTCATGGGTCTTTGATTCAATAGATAGGGACCCGACGACATATAAAGACTTCATATCGATTCTCAAGACGTATACATATCGACAATCCTCATTAGCTTATATGTTTGTATACATACTTGTAACGTTCACTTTTGGATACTAACAAGTTGTATTTGCTAAAATAATTCGAATAGGGCATTTAGGTTCTATGTCACTCATCATCACGAAAGGCATCCAGCAAGGAAGGAAAAGCTGGCTATAAAAACACTATGTGCGGTAAGTGTAACTTACTTCTTTAGTACTCCGTTACATGGCTGTCAAAAACATTATCTAACATTTTCATATGCAAAACACACAGTGCCCCAAGCAGAAGCCTAGGAGTGTACATTGTGGATACTATATATGTTCTATGATGAGTAACACCAGTGCCTACAAGAGACACCCCTTAAGGGTAAGTTTGAACCTCTTCATCTGTAGTATAAAAACTTCGTACATGGTATAAAATACTAAACCAAAACTTGTTCTCTTGTAGTGGAGAGAAGAGAAAGGAATGAAAAAAGACTCATACAAGGATGACCAACTCTTAGAGCTCGTCGGCGACCTTTGCAACTTCATATTGGACTAGATTGTACACGTCAAAGGCGCCTACCATGACCGAGAGTCTGACTTAGGTAGAAATCCTCAGTACCAACACCTTTGTGAGACTGAAAGGCTAGCTCTAGGACATTGATAACAATGTGTATGGAATTTGTATATTTAATGATGGATTGTATATATTCTTATGAATTGGACTTGTAATGGTAGTTTATATAATATTATTGTGCTTGTAGTCACGTTCGGAACGTTGGTCGCGGGGCGTTCGGCAACGCGAACGCGTTCGGAACGTTGGTCACGCGGCGTTCGGCAACGCGAACGCTGGATGGAAAACGCGGAAACAAACAGTTCTGGTCGAATTTGAATTGTAAATTTGAATTTTTTTTGTGGGAAAACGTACTATAGGGGCGGCTCTAAACAGGTATTATAGAGGTGGCTGGCACTACAGCCGCCCCTACAAATCTATTTGTAGGGGTGGCTGGTAATACAGTCGCCCCTACAAATCGATTTGTAGGAGCGGCTGGTAATACGAACCACCCCTATAAATAGATTTAATGGGGCGGCTCAATCACCAGCCGCCCCTACAAATCGATTTGTAGGGGCGGCCTAGGAACCGCCCCTATAAATACATGATTTGTAGAGACGGTTCGGTAGGGGCAGCTGGCCAAACCGCCTCTACAAAGGGTTACCAGCCGCCCCTAAAAATGCTTTTTGTAGTAGCGAAATTAAGATTGCCGGGAGTTTCTTTTGGTGACTATCCAAGTCTCGATCTCGTTAGTTTCCAGCTTGTGTATGCAACCGTGCATTCAGTCGCCAGAAGGTCCGGATTTACCGTTCATGCAGCCAAGATGTTCAATGATTGAAAAAAAAAATCGATCCAGTTTCGGTTCACAAATAATGAGTCCTTTAAGTTGTTCTCTATTATGCCCGTCAGCCTCTCAAAGATAACCATTTACATGGTTTCTGGTCGTTCCAGGACGTCAAAGTATGGCATTCTAGGCGCGTGCTCTATGGACTACTATGGTAGCTTTGGTCCATCGGTTGGAAATGAATATGCAAGGGCAGTTATCTTAAGCAAAATACTCCTAGAAATGCATTTTCAAGAGACATGCATTTTCAGGATGGGTGGGTAAACTCAACTCCGCAGACCATTTATACGTCCCTGAAAATCGTTTCCGCCGTAGTGGATGTGTCTCTCTCCCTCGGTCCAATAGAATGAATATAACTTTATCATAAGAATACCGACTTGAGCCATCTTGAGTTCAATCAAATTTATACAAAATATCAAAAATTATAATACCAAATAAACATCATTAGATTTGTCATAAAACACATTTTTCATAATATAATTACTTTATGACACTCTTTTTTATATGTTTAATCGAATTTTAGATAATTTGACTATAAATTAAGACAAAAATAGAACGACATGCATTCTTCCTCCAGACGGAGGTAGCACTGCAGCACTCCCCCGTCTCTTTTTTAACCATTGCATATGTAATAATAAGTATCAATAAATTAACCATTGCATATATTTTTGTGATACACTTATTTGGAGAAACAAATATCACTAACATTTTTAGTCAAAATTTAGACGATGACACCTAAAAATATTGCGGCCGTGCTGTCGAATCGATGGCATGGTCAGATCAGGCGATCAGCCATCAGCTGCTTGTTATGTCATGCAGCATGCACGTGAGGCTATGAGCGCTAGCTTGTCGTCGTCCCTCTGCACCATCAGCTCGTGCTCTATATCTCGCTCACAGATTGAGGTTTGAATCGGAGTCAATGAGATCAGACGACGCCTCCAGGTGGGAGAGTCGGTCGATATGATCATGCCATGCATCCTAGTGGTGTGTCATGCATGCATTTTCTCACATGTGTCATCCATGCCTGCCTGCAGATCGCCGTGCTTTGTAACTGAATTCATGACCCAACTTTGTAATTACCATCACCGGCTTTCGCCGGAATCTGTGGTAAAGAAATTCAGGTACCCCTGACCTTTCAAAAGAAAAAACTTGTACTAATAGTAGAACGCAATAGTGGCTCTCTGGTTGTACACGTCGTAGCTTTGATTCTGCTGTGTTTACACATACAATAATACAGTAACGTATCTCGATAAACCTTTAGATTTGCTCTTGGCAAACAAACAAACGTGAGCTTTCAACAGGATGCAAGAAATGATATCCTAGCTGTCCCTGCTGGATCGGAATATAATATCATCTGGATATATATTCGATATCCCGTGCCTGCCAGGCCACCTCCCAACTCCATAAAATATGGCTTGAAAGCTACCAGATCCAGTTTTTCTACTGACGGGTGACGGCTACCAACCGACATATTGTTTTCTACCAGCAAAAAGATATGGGCCGATGCTGCATGGCATGATCTGGATACAATATTGCCCACACAATATATAATATTTGGATGCCCTGCCTGCCGGGCCATCTACTTACTACTTTCACTACGTAAAAAAACCAAATAGCAGACACCCGTTCTAGTGACACGAATTGAGCCACGTCTGGATGTGTGATCACAGACGCGTCTAGACAAAACGCATCTATAATTTGCTCCCTTAGTTTTAGTCTGGAATATAATTAATCTAACTGAAGAATATAACTGATCCCATGCCTCGAATACAATCTGTCGCCTCAGTCTTATATTATAGCTCATTTTAACTTGATTAGCTCTAAATAAGACATCTTTGATTTTATTTGATTAAAAAATACCTCAACACCTATATTATCAAAATTGGTTTTGTTGAATTCTCCGTGAAATGTGTCTTAATAGCTATTCCCTCAGTCCTAAAATATAAGTGTTGAGGACTAAATACAGGGTACCCCAAGAGGAGGAGCTAATAACCATCAAACGTTGATGCTTCCGAACAGACAAGAACGCGACTACACCTCTTGCCCGACGACCGAGGGTTAACTCCGTCTCGTCTGACCCCCAAAGGTTGGCTCCGCCTCGCCCGACCCCCGAGGGCTGGCTCCGCCTTGCTCGACGTCTGAGGACAGAATCCGCCTCGCCCGACGCCCGAGGACAGGCTCCGCCTTGGTCGACTCCCGGGGACTGGCTCCGCCTCGCCCAACGTCCGAGGGCTGGCTCCGCCTCGCCCGACATCTGAGGGCAGACTCCGCCTCGCCCAACCCCCGGGGGCTAGCTCCGCCTTGCTCGACGTCTAAGGACAGAATCCGCCTCGCCCGACGCCCGAGGACAGGCTCCGCCTTGGCCAACCCCCGGGGACTAGCTTCGCCTCGCCCAACGTCCGAGGGCTGGCTCCGCCTCGCCTAACATCTAAGGGCAGACTCCGCCTCGCCCAACCCCGGGGGCTAGCTCGGCCTCGCCCGACATCCGAGGGCTGGCTCCTCCTCGCCCGACGTCTGAGGGCAGACTATGCCTCGCCCGACCCCCAGGGGCTAGCTCCGCCTCGCCCGATGTCTGAGGACTGGCTTCACCTCGCCCGATGTCTGAGGGCAGAATCCACCTCGCTTGACCCTTGGGGGCTGGTTCCGTCTAGCCCAATGTCCGAGGGCTGGCTCCGCCTCGCACGATGTCTGAGGGCAGACTTCGCCTCGCCCGACGACTACGCGCTGCTCCTTCATAACTACGCACGTAGATAAGGCGGGGCACTCAAGTCAACCGCAATACCGAGGACCATATCCTGCACGCCTGTAGGAAAGTACCGTCAGGATATGACAAGACGGGCGCTTTAAGCCCTTCTAGGCATGTTAGAGCCCGAACAGTGTTGTGGGCACCGATATTTGTCTTACAGTGTTATGGACGGTGGCATTTGCCCTCGGGCATGGATCCCGATGGAAGCATACGACAACCACTATGGTCCAGGAGGAAACTCACATCATCTACAGTTTGGATGTGGGGCCACTGCGCTGTCTGCTCCCCATAAGGTCGTGGTTCAGCACCATGGTCCGTCACGCTGACCCTCAGGGCGGGATGGGACGTGACCACTTGCTGACAAAGCCAGAGCACGGCCCTATCAGGATCAACGGACATGCACCCAGCATAGAGCTATCCCTGGCACCGTCTACCATATCAGCGGGGCTCACTCAGAGGAAAAGGAAGACCCAACATCTTTGAAGGACCTCCTTGGCCTCTGGTTTTTCTTCTTTCTCCTATCTGTAATCCCTGCTTCCCCTTGGTCTATAAAAGAAGAGGCAGGACACCCCACTAAGGGGACGAATCGATTAAACACACCACGCATCACGTTACACATAGCTGAGCAGCAACCAAGCTCTCAGCGCCCACTCGACCTCTCCATCAGAGACTTGGGACCTGTCCCTCTCTTACCCGTTTGTAACCCCTACTACAAACTTTTCGATGCTAATAATATGAGTAGCAGTCATGAACTGGACATAGGGACATTCTGCCTGAATCAGTATAAACCTTGTATCTTTTAGCACACCATCCGGGCACAATGCGCAATAACACAAATTTACTCGTTGGTGTTTACTCGAAACATCGATAGTTGGCACGCTAGGTAGGGGCCTTTTGCGCGTTCTGACATTAACATCAGGCCATGGATGGCTAGCCACGGAATCAGCTGGGTCCCGTGCGCACGCGTGCACTTCGGGGACCTGGACTTCATCATCATGGTGGAGGGAGAACTGGCATGGGCACCTGTTGTCATTCAACCCTTCCACTCCGTCGGCCTCGATGCAATCACCAAGATGCTCGATGAGCTATGGCTTACCAGGGGAGAACCGTTCTCCCTAGAATACATCATCTAGAGCGCCCCGACCGTGCTCCCGTTCGGTCTCTACAACGCCGTAGAGACCATTGGGCACCTTATGGCCCAACGCATGAACCCATCCCCGCAAACAACGAGTTCATGGGGTAATCGAACATGTCTTGGAATCTTTCCATGACCTCCTAGCAGAGGAGCTAGGGTCGCCCTCTAGCTCTGACTCCAGCAGGGGAACCATCCCCCTCTGGTGAATGCTTCATGGCGGGTACCCCAGAGGGGCATGTCGAAAGCATCCATGAGGGGGAGGCTACTCCAACAAATGACCTCGACGATGAGGCCGAGAGGGAGACAGCGGCCCCGCCACACATGCCGGTGGAGCAGCTAAAAGCCCAACACCGAGAGATCAAGGAAGCGCGACTCTAGCTCAAGCAGGAATGTGTGGAGCTCGACCAGGAGATAGAGCGCCATGGAGACGGTGGGCGTGCGCGCGCCATGGCCCACGACGTGAACCAGAGGATCATCGTAGACGATGAAGCCCTCCCTCGCTTTGCCCGAGAAAGCCAGAACATCACCACCATGGTGGCCTTGCTCCATGGCCTTCTAGAGGCCTCGACACCCTAGGATCATCAGGCCCACTACGAGATTCGCACGCTGCTCGAGCGTGGAGCAGCTGAAAGCCTGACACCAAGAGATCGAGGAAGCGCGACTCTAGCTTGAGCAGGAATGCATGGAGATCGACTAGGAGGTAGAGCGCCACAGAGACGGTGGGCGCGCACGCGCCATGGCCCATGACATGAACTGAAGGATCATTTCACTTGCGATGCCTCACTAATGGTTGAGAATGAGACCCTCAAGAAAGAGGTCAATGAGCTCACTCGCTCCTTAGGCAAAGCCTATAGTGGTGAAGACCACTTGCTTATGTGCTTGGGTAGCCAAAGAGTTTCTCCCTATAAAGAGGGATTGGGCTATACCCCCAAGAAAGGCAAGGTAGCCTTTGCACCTCACAAGACTAGTTTTATGAAGAATAATGGTTGGTTTTGTACTAGTTGCAAGCAAGTTGGTTATAAAGAGCATGAGTGCAAGGCCAAGAACAAGAATGCTAATGTATCCTCAATTAAGCTTGATTCTTTCTATGTGCTTACTAAGGGTACAAATGGTGTGAAGGCTAAGTTCATTGGTGCACCATGAATGGGCTCAAGGAAGAAAGTCATTTGGGTACCAAAGAGCTTGGTCACTAACCTTCAAGGACCCAAGCAAGTTTGGATACCTAAAAAGAATTGATCTTCTTTTGTAGGTCAATTATAAAGGCGGAGGAAGGCATTGGGTTCTTGATAGTGGGTGCACTCAACACATGACTGGTGATGCAAGAATATTCAACTCAATCAATACCAATGGCAATGATGGTTATGATAATATCACATTTGGTGACAATGGTAAAGGCAAGGTCAATGGGCTTGGTAAGATTGCAATATCCAATGACATGAGCATTTCCAATGTGTTGCTAGTTGAGAGCTTAAACTTTAATTTGCTATCCGTGGCTCAATTGTGTGATCTTGGATTCAAATGCATATTTGGGGTAGGTGATGTAGAGATCATAAGTGTATATGGATATAACTTGATCTTCAAAGGCTTTAGATATGAGAATCTATACTTGGTAGATTTCAATGCTAGTGAAGCTTAATTGTCAACATGCTTGTTCACTAAGTCTAGTATGGGTTGGTTATGGCATAAAAGACTTAGTCATGTTGGAATGAAACAATTGAGTAGATTGGTTAAGCACTACTTGGTTAGAGGCTTGCAAAATGTTGTGTTTGAGAAGGATAAACTTTGTAGCGCTTGTCAAGCCAGCAAACAAGTTGGAAACACCCATTCTAAGAAGAGCATAATGAGTACTAGCAAGGCATTTGAGTTATTGCACATGGACTTGTTTGGGCCAATACAATACTCTAGCATCGGTGGAAATAAATATGGCTTTGTGATAGTGGATGACTATACAAGATATACTTGGGTATTCTTTCTAGTGGACAAGAGTGATGTGTTTGCAACATTTAAATCATTTGTCAAGGGCATTCACAATGAGTTTGAAACAACCATCAAGAGAGTTAGAAGTGACAATGGTAGTGAGTTCAAGAACAGTAGAATTGATGAGTTATGTGATGAATTTGGAATTAGACATCAATTCTCGGCCAAGTACAATCCACAATCAAATGGCCTTGTTGAGAGGAAGAATAGAACACTCATTGGTATGGCAAGGTCTATGCTTAGTGAGTACAATGTGAGTCAATTCTTTTGGGCCGAAGCTATCAACACAGCTTGCTATTGTAGCAACTACCTATATTGTCACCCATTGAAAGAGAAGACACCATATGAGCTCTTGAATGATAGAAAGTCCAACATTACATATTTTTGGGTTTTTGGTTGCAAATACTATATCTTAAAGAAAGGCAGTAGATTGGGCAAGTTTAACAAAAAGTGTGATGAATGATTCTTACTTGGATACTCCACCACTAGCAAACCATATAGAGTTTATAATTTGGCAAGTGGTACTCTTGAAGAGGTGCATGATGTTGAATTTAATGAAACCAAGGGTTCCCAAGATGAGAATGAGAACTTGGAAGATGTTAGAGGCATTCAACTTTCAAATGCTATGAAGAACATGGATGTTGATGAATTGAGGCCTAGGCAAGTGATTGATGAAGAAGATGATCAAGTGCAAGTGCTCTCTAACTCAAATGTGCAAGATGATACAAATCAAGCAAGTACAAGTGACTCTCATTTTGTGAGCTTTTCTCATTTGTATCATCCATTGAACCAAAGACGATAGATGAAGCATTGAAGGATGTTGATTGGGTGAATGCAATGCATGAAGAATTGAACAACTTCATAAGAAATCAAGTATGAGAGTTAGTGGAAAGACCAAAGGGACACAATGTGATTAGAACCAAATGGGTCTATAGAAACAAGCAAGATCAAGATGGGATAGTAGTAAGGAATAAAGCAAGGTTGGTAGCACAAGGCTATACACAAGTTGAAGGTCTTGATTTTGGAAAAACATATGCTCTGGTTGCTAGATTGGAAGCAATTAGAATCTTGCTAGCCTATGCTTGTGCCCACAATATCAAGCTCTATCAAATGGATGTCAAGAGTGCATTTCTCAGTGGCTATATCAATGAAGAAGTTTATGTTGAGCAACCTCCCGGTTTTGAAGGTAACAAGAAGCCCAACTATGTGTATAAATTGAAGAAGGCATTGTATGGCTTGAAGCAAGCACCTAGAGCATGGTATGAGAGGTTGAGGGATTTCCCACTCTTAAAGGGGTTCATGATGGGCAATGTTGACACTACACTTTTCACCAAGAAGATTGGATATGACTTGTTTGTGTTGCAAATCTTTGTTGATGACATCTTATTTGGATCAACCAATCAAGACTTTTATGAAGAGTTTGGAAAAATGATGGCAAAAGAGTTTGAGATGTCCATGATTGGAGAGTTGAGTTGCTTCCTTGGTCTTCAAATCAAGTAATTGAAGAGTGGTCCATTTGTGAGTCAAGGCGAGTACATCAAAGACATACTCAAAAAGTTTGGCATGAGTGATAGCAAAGCCATTAGTACACCAATGGGAACAAATAGCAATTTAGATAATGATGCAAGTGTCAATATGGTGGATCAAAAGTTGTATCGGTCTATGATTGGAAGCCTACTCTATGTGACCGCATCAAGGCCGGATGCCATGTTTAGTGTATGCATGTGTGCAAGATTTCAAGCCTCACCAAGAGAAAGTCATTTGAAGGCTACAAAGAGAATATTGAGGTACTTGAAGCATACACAAAATGTTGGTTTGTGGTATCCCAAAGGGGCAAAGTTTGAGCTAGTTGGTTACTCCGACTTGGATTATGCGGGATGCATGGTTGAAAGGAAGAGCACCTCGGGCACATGTCAATTGTTGGGAAGATCACTTGTTTCATGGTCATCAAAGAAGCAAAATAGTGTTGCATTATCAACCGCCGAAGCCGAATACATATCCGCCAGTAGTTGTGCACAAATTCTTTGGATGAAGGCCACCTTGAATGACTTTGGAATCTAGTTCAAGAAAGTGCCGTTGCTATGTGACAATGAGAGTGCAATCAAGCTAACCAACAATCTTGTTCAACATGCAAGAACAAAACACATTGATGTCCGCCACCATTTCACTAGAGATCACCAACAAAAATGGGATATTTGCATTGAATGTGTAGGCACCGAAGATCATCTTGCCGATATATTCACTAAGTCATTGGATGAGAAAAGGTTTGCAAGCTAAGGAATGAGTTGAACATATTGTATTTCTCAAATATGTGTTGATGCACCCCACTTATATGACATGCCTCTCCTTCGAGCAACCAAGGTAAAAGTTGATTGGCATGACATACATCCTTTGGTAAGGACTTGATTAGTGCATCTAGTTATTCCTCACATGTCTTAGGCTCATTCATGAAAAACAAATGAATTTGATGCTTGTATGGTACCTCTATTGCATCTATGCTTGACTTGATCTAGTGGTAGCATATGACATGTTTGTGGGCTTGTGAACCAAGTATTTGATCTAGAAAATGGACTATAATTGTTTAACTAAACATGGTACAAGATAACCCTTAAAATGAGGTGTGAAGAAGCTTGTCCTTGGATCAAACAGAGTTAAATATCTTTGACAAGTGTTCTAGATTGGACCAAATTTAGAAAAATGATCCTCACCCCCATGGATCGATATTGATAATCTTAACATATCTAAAACTTGAACCTTTGTGGTCATTGATGACAAAGGGGGAGAGAAACAAAGATATAAGTGATAGGGGGAGAACTTTGACATAGGGGGAGAGATATGAAAAATAGGGGGAGAACTTTGACATAGGGGGAGAAATATGACAAAATAAGGGGATCAATTCAAAATTGAGCACTCAAGTAGGGGGAGCAAGCTCATAAACTTGATTGATGCATTTGAATGTGCATTTCATATGTTTTGCTTGCATGGCACAAATTTTAAATTCCAATATCCATGCTTGTGTGATGTATGCTAGTTGTAGGTTTGATTGATGAAATGAAAAACTAGCATGCATAGGTTGAGTAACTAGACTTGTGTTTATATTGTGAAAACTAGACCCTTGCTTCTAATGTTGATCTCACGGGGTATTCTAGTTTTTATGTATGTCTAGTTACTAATGGTGCTAAGGATGGTATACTTGGTGCACTCCAATTGGTATCATGCTTCAAAGGTCCATCTCTTATACCTTTGTATCATTTGGTAGACATTGCCCTCCCACATTTCCAATCCATGCATATGTGCAAGCTTCAATCCAAATTCTTAGCACATATGGAGGGAGAGCTAATGCTACCACTTGGGATTCATGAAACTTGTCCATATCCTTTTACACATGGTAAATATGCTTGGGCAAGTGAAAGGTCCTAATGGCTAGAGGGGGGGTGAATAGCCAATTAAAAAAATTCTACAACAACACTTAACAAACCGGTTAGATAATTATGAGGCGAAGCGAGTGTTGCACTTGCCTACTAAAAATGCAAGCCACCTACCACAATTCTAGTTTATGTAGTTTCTATCCACACAATAACTATGTTACTACCCTAAGTTAGTGTGCTCTCAAAAGCTAACTAAAGAGCCACACTAACCAAACTAACAAGCTCTCACAACTAGCTACACTAAAGAGCTTGATAACTAGTTTGCAGTAATGTAAAGAGAGTGAGCAAGATGGTTATACCGCCAAGTCAAGGAGTGGATCAATCAATCACAAGAATGAATACCAATGAAGACCAATCACCTTGGAATCAAATGATGACACAATGATTTTCACTAAGGTTCACTTGCTTACCGGCAAGCTAGTCCTCATTGTGGTGATTCACTCACTTGGAGGTTCACGCGCTAATTGGCATCACACGCCAAACCCTCAATAGGGTGCCACACAACCAACACAAGATGAGGATCACACAAGCCACGAGCAATCCATTAGAGTACCTTTTGGCTCTCCACCAGGGAAAGGTCAAGAACCCCTCACAATCACTACGATCAGAGCCGGAGACAATCACCACCCTCCACTCGATGATCCTCACTGCTCCAAGCCATCTAGGTGGCAGCAACCACTAAGAGTAACAAGCGCATCCCACAGCGAAACACGAACACCAAGTGCCCCTAGATGCAAACACTCAAGCAATGCACTTGGACTCTCTCCCAATCTCACAAAGATGATGAATCAATGATGGAGATGAGTGGGAGGGCTTTGGCTAAGCTCACAAGGTTGCTATATCAATGCAAATGGCCAAGAGAGTGAACTTGAGCTGGCCATGGAGCTTAAATAGAAGCCCCCACGAAATAGAGCCGTTGTACCCCTTCACTGGGCACAACACGGGGTGACCGGACACTCCGGTCATATCGACCGGACACTGGACCTCAGCGTTCGGTCATGCGATGCGTGCCACGTGTCCCCTTTCTTCAAATGTTGATCGCCTGATCTCAACGGTCAAGTGACGACTAGATGCAGCAGCTCAAAGTGACTGGACGCTGAACCCCAGTGTTCGGTCATTTCCAGTAAGCATCTAGAGATGACTTTTCACGACTGGACACGTCCAGTCATGCTTGACCGGACTCACCCAGTATCCGGTCACATAGCGACTCCCCTATGCATGACCATGTTCGTGTGACCAGACACAGCCAGCCAGCATCCAGTCATTTCAGCGCCAGCGTCCGGTCGACGACCGACGCTGCGCTGCTTCTGCTGCTACTGACCAGACGCGCTAGTCCTTCAGAGACCAGTGTCTGGTCACTTACAGTGACCTCCATCTTTTCTGTCTAGGGTGCTAGTGGCACCATTGGATTGTCTGCACTCTACGGGAGGACACTCCGTCGGTAAAGTTTCTAACCCTTGCTCAAATGTGCCAACCAACCTTGTGGACATGTGTGTTAGCATATTTTCACAAATATTTTCAAGGGTGTTAGCACTCCACTAGATCCTAAATGCATATGCAATGAGTTAGAGCATCTAGTGGCACTTTGATAACCGCATTCCGATACGAGTTTCACCCCTCTTAATAGTACAGCTATCGAACCTAAATGTGATCACACTCTCTAAGTATCTTGATCACCAAAACAAAATAGCTCCTACTATTTATACCTTTGCCTTGAGCCTTTTATTTTTCTCCTTCTTTTCAAGTCCAAGCACTTGATCATCACCATGGCGTCACCATCATCATGATCTTCATTTGCTTCACCACTTGGAATGTGCTACCTATCTCATAATCACTTGATAAACTAGGTTAGCACTTTAGGGTTCCATAAATTTACCAAAACCAAACTAGAGCTTTCAATCTCCCCCTTTTTGGTAATTGATGACAACCCTTTCATAAAGATATGAATTAAAATTTAATTGAATCCATGTTGTTTGCCCTAGCATATTTACCATGTGTAAAAGGATATGGACAAGTTTCATGAACCCCAAATGGTAGCAATTGCTCCCCCTACATATGTGCTAAGAGTTTGGATTGAAGCTTGCACATATGCTTAGATAGGAAATATAGGAGACATTGTTTACCAAATGATGCTAAGGTATAAAAGATGGACCTTTGAAGTGTGATACCAATCAGAGTGCACCATTATACCATCCTTAGCACCATGGTTAGCTCGATACCACTTGGAAACACTTGGAAATGAAATCACTAGATAAACTTATGCATGCTAGATTTTTATTTCATCATTCAAACCTATAACTAGCTACACCACACAAGCATGAATATTAAAATTTAAAACTTGTGCCATGCAAGCAAACATATGAAATGCACATTCAAATGCACCATATAAGTTCATGAGCTTGTTCCCCCTACTTGTGTGCTCAAAATTTTAATTGATCCCTTTCCTTTGTCATATTTCTCCCCTTATGTCAAGTTCTCTCCCTATCACTTGTATCATTATTTCTCTCCCCTTTGTGTTGTCTTTTCACTATCTTTGTGCACTATTTCTCCCCCTTTGTCATCAATGACCACAAAGGTTCAAAATGTAGATAGGTTGAGATTATTAATGTCAATCAATGGGGTGAGGATCATTTTCCCAAATTTGGTCCAATCTAGATCATTTGCCAAAGATATTTAACTCGGTTTGATCCAAGGACAAGCTTCTTCACACCTCCAAATAAGGATTATCTTGTACCATGTTGAGTTAAACACTTAGAGCTCATTTTCTAGATTAAACACTAGGTTTACAAGCCCACAAACATGTCATATGCTACCACTAGATCAAAAGCAAGCATAGTAGCAATAGTGGTACCATATAATCATCAAATTCATTTGTTTTTCATGAATGAGCCTATTAAATGTGAAAGATGTCTAGATGCACTAAACATGTCCTTAGCAAGGATGTATGCCATGCCAATCAACCTTTACCTTGGATTGCTCGAAGGAGAGGCATGTCATATGAGTGGGGGTGCATCAACACATATTTGAGAAATCCAATATGTTCAACTCATTCCTTAGATTGCAAAACATTTTCTCATCCAATGGCTTGGTGAATATATCAGCAAGTTGATCTTTGGTGCCAACACTCTCAATGCAAATGTCCCCTTTTTGTTGGTGATCTCTTATGAAATGGTGGCAGACATCAATGTGCTTTGTTCTTGTATGTTGAACTGGATTGTTGGTCAACTTGATTGCACTCTCATTGTCACATAGCAATGGCACTTTCTTGAACTTGATTCCAAAATCACTCAAAGTGGCCTTCATCCAAAGTATTTGTGCACAACAACTACCAGCGGATATGTATTCGGCTTCAGCGGTTGATAATGCAACACTATTTTGCTTCTTTGATGACCATAAAACAAGTGATCTTTCTAACAATTGACATGTGCCCGAGGTGCTCTTTCTTTCAATCTTGCATCCCGCATAATCCGAGTTGGAGTAACCAACTAGCTCAAACTTTGCTCCTTTGGGATACCACAAACCAACATTTGGTGTATGCTTTAAGTACCTCAATATTCTCTTTGTAGCCTTCAAATGACTCTCTCTTGGTGAGGCTTGAAATCTTGCACACATGCATACACTAAACATGACATCCGGCCTAGATGCAGTCACATAGAGTAGGCTTCCAATCATAGACCGATATAATTTTTGATCCACCATGTTGCCACTTGCATCACTATCCAAGTTACCATTTGTTCCCATTGGTGTGCTAATGACTTTGCTATCACTGATGCCAAACTTCTTGATCATGTCCTTGATATACTTGCCTTGACTCATAAAAGTACCATTCTTCAATTGCTTGATTTGAAGACCAAGGAAGTAACTCAACTCTCAAATCATGGACATCTCAAAATCATGATGTCATTAACATAGATTTGCAACACAACCAAGTCTTTTCCAATCTTCTTGATAAAAAGAGTGGTGTCAACCTTACCCATCATGAACCCTTTAGAGAGTAGGAAGTCCCTTAATCTCTCATACCATGCTCTAGGTGCTTGCTTCAAGCCATACAATGCCTTCTTCAACTTGTACACATGGTTGGGCTTCTTGTCATCTTCAAAACTGGGAGGTTGCTCAACATATACTTCTTCATTGATGTAACCATTGAGAAATGCACTCTTGACATCCATTTGATAGATCTTGATGTTGTGGGCACAAGCATAGGCTAGCAAGATTCTAATTGCTTCCAATCTAGCAACCGGGGCATATGTTTTTCCAAAGTCAAGACCTTCAACTTGTGTATATCCTTGTGCTACCAATCTTCCTTTGTTCCTTACTACTATCCCATCTTGATCTTGCTTGTTTCTAAAGAACCATTTGGTTCCAATCACATTGTGTCCCTTTGGTCTCTCTACTAATTCCCATACTTGATTTCTTGTGAAGTTATTTAACTCTTCATGCATAGCATTCACCCAATCAATATCCTTCAATGCTTCATCTATCTTCTTTGGTTCAATGGATGACACAAATAAGAAATGCTCACAAAATGAAGCCAATCTTGATCTAGTTTGCACACCTCTTGAAATATCACCAATGATAGTGTCCAATGGATGACCCCTTACAACATTGGTTGGTTGGAGGATTGAAACTTGATTGCTTGCACTTGCTTGATCATTGGGTTGAGATAATGTACTAGCCACTTGATCTTGTTCATTATCATGAGAGCCACTTGTACTAACTTGATTTGTATCATCTTGCACATTTGAGTTAGAGAGCACTTGCACTTGATCATCTTCATCATCATTCACTTGCCTAGGCCTCAATTCACCAACATACATGTTCTTCAAGGCATTTGAGAGTTGAATGCCTCTAACATCTTCCAAGTTCTCATTCTCTTCTTGTGAACCCTTGATTTCATCAAATTTAACATCATGAACTTCCTCAAGAGTACCAGTATCCAAATTCCAAACTCTATATGCTTTGCTTGTAGTGAAATAACCAAGTAGGAATCCTTCATCACATTTCTTATCAAACTTGCCCAATCTAGTGCCTTTCTTCAAGATATGGCATTTGCAACCAAAGACCCGAAAATATGCAATATTGGGCTTTCTACCATTCAAGAGCTCATATGGTGTCTTCTCTTTCAATGGATGACAATAGAGGCGGTTGGTACAATAGCAAGCCGTATTGATAGCTTTGGCCCAAAACAATTGACTAACATTATACTCACTAAGCATAGACCTTGCCATATCAATGAGTGTTCTATTTTTCCTCTCAACAAGGCCATTTGATTGTGGAGTGTACTTGACCGAGAATTGATGTCTAATTCCAAATTCATCACACAACTCATCAATTCTAGTATTCTTGAACTCACTACCATTGTCACTTCTAACTCTCTTGATGGTTGTCTTAAACTCATTGTGAATGCCCTTGACAATTGATTTGAATGTTGCAAACACATCACTTTTGTCCACTAGAAAGAATACCTATGTGTATCTAGTATAATCATCCACTATCACAAAGCCATATTTATTTCCACCAATGCTAGTGTATTGTGTTGGTCCAAATAAGTCCATATGCAATAACTCAAATGCTTTACTAGTGCTCATCATGCTTTTCTTAGGATGAGTGTTTCCAACTTGTTTTCCGGCTTGACAAGAGATACAAAGCTTATCCTTTTCAAACACATCTTTCAAGCTTCTAACCAAGTCATGCTTGACCAATCTATTCAATTGTTTCATTCCAACATGACCAAGCCTTCTATGCCATAACCAACCCATGCTAGACTTAGTGAACAAGCATGTAGATAATCTAGCTTCACTAGCATTGAAATCAACCAAGTATAGATTCTCATATCTAAAGCCTTTGAAGATCAAGTTAGAGCCATCTACACTTATGATCTCTACATCATCTACCCCAAATATGCATTTGAATCCAAGATCTCACAATTGAGCCACGGATAGCAAATTGAAGTTCAAGCTCTCTACTAGCAACACATTGGAAATGCTCATGTCATTGGATATTGCAATCTTACCAAGCCCTTTGCCTTTGCTTTTGCCATTGTCACCAAATGTGATACTATCATAACCATCATTGCCATTGGTGTTGATTGAGTTGAACATTTTTGCATCACCGGTCATGTGTTGAGTGCACCCACTATCAAGAACCCAATGCCTTCCTCTAGCTTTGTGATTGACCTACAAAAGAAGATCAATTCTTTTTAGGTACCCAAACTTGCTTGGGTCCTTGAAGGTTAGTCACTAAGCTCTTTGGTACCCAAATGGCTTTCTTCTTTGAGCCCATCCATGGTTTGCCAATGAACTTAGCCTTTACACTATTTGTACCCTTGGTAAGCATATAGAAAGAATCAAGCTTAATGGATGATACATTAGTACTTTTGCTCTTATTTTTGCATTCATGCTCCTTATGACCAACTTGCTTGCAACTATTGCAAAACCGACTATTGTTCTTCACAAAACTAGTCTTGTGAGGAGCAAAAGCCACCTTGCCTTTCTTGGGGGTATAGCCCAATCACTCTTTGTAGAGAGAAGCTCTTTGGCTACCCAAGCACATAAGCAAGCGGTCCTCACCACCATAGGCCTTAGCCATGGTGTGAGTGAGCTTATTGACCTCCTTGTTGAGGTTCTCATTCTCAACCAATAGTGAGGCATCACAAGTGAGACCATCACTACTAGATGAGGTGGAAGTAGAAGTACTACAAGAAGGGTTAGTGGGAGCAACAATGGTAGGCATAGATGATGATTCATCAATTATATCACAAGTTAAACCTATATTGCAAGTTTCAACATGCTTCTTTTTATCTTGCTCATTAAGCAAAGAGGAATGAGCCTTTTCAAGCTTTTTGTGAGCCTTGCCAAGCTTCTCATGGGCTTCCTCTAGCCTCTCATGAGTTGCTTTGAGCTCATCAAGGGCTTGCTTAAGGGCTTTTACCTCCTTATTCAAGCTCTTGCATTCCCTTCTCTTAATGTCAAAGTGTTATTTGGTATCTTCTAGCATGTTAAATAATTCATCTTTAGTAGGTTCATCATTATCACTATCACTATCATTTTCATTATCATGTTCATCATCACTTCCATCATCATCACAAGTTTATACCTTAGTGGCCTTAGCCATGAAGCATGATGGAGTGTCAAAGAGAGAAGGCTTCTCATTGATAGCAATGCTTGCAAGTGCCTTCTTCTTGGTGGTCTTGTCATTATCACTATCATCATCATCATCACTTGAGGAAGCATCACTATCCCAAGTGACCACATATGAACCACCCTTCTTCTTCTTGAAGGTCATCTTGTCCTTCTTCTCTTTCTTTTCCTTCTTGTCCTTCTTCTTGTTCTTCTTGTTGTCATAATCATTGTCTCTATTGTATGGACATTGAGCAACAAGATGATCTTTGCTTCCACATTTGAAGCACCTTCTTGACTCTTCCTTGTTCTTGGATGAAGATTTCTTTCTTCTAGCACGGTACCCTTTCTTCATCATGAACTTGCCAAATTTCTTGACGAAGAGAGCCATCTTCTCATCATCATCATCATCCCATGAGCCATCATCTTCACTTGATGTTTCTTGCTTAGCCTTGCCCTTGGATGATGTGGCCTTGAATGCCACACTCTTCTTCTTCTCATATTTCTTCTCCTTCTTTTCTTCCTTCTCATCATCATCTCTATATGTATCATCGGTCTTTATATCTCCCAACACTTGGTTTGGTGTCATGGAGTCCAAACCACTTCTCACTAGAATAGTGACCAATGTGCCAAATCTTGAAGGTAAACATCTCAAGAACTTGTGGGAGAAGTCCTTGTCCTTCACCTCTTCTCCAAGTGCTTTGAGATCATTGACAAGCACTTGAAGCCTATGGAACATCTCCGGCACACTCTCATCCTCCTTCATCTTGAAGCTTGCTAACTTCTCTTTGATAATATATGCCTTTGCACCCTTCATGGCTTGAGTGCCCTCAAATGATTCTTTCAACTTCTTCCAAGCCTCATGAGCCATCTCAATATTCTTGATTTGCTTAAATGTTCTCTCATCAATTGCATCATGAATGGCACTTAGAGCAATGTCATTGTTTTGGAGAAGCACTTCTTCGGCCGTGGTGGGATTCTCTGGATCACCAATCTCAATTTTGGTTTCTACCACCATCCACACTTTTCTATTGATTGACTTGATATGTGTGGTCATCTTTGATTTCCAATACGGATAATTTGTGTCATCAAATTAGGGTGGCTTTTTGGTGTTGTTAATTTGAGCCATTTTTTACACCGAAGGTTGTTAAGCCTCAAATCACGGTGACCTCGGCTCTGATACCACTTGAAAGGTCCTAATGGCTAGAGGGGGGGTGAATAGCCTATTAAAAAAATTCTATAACAACACTTAACAAACTGGTTAGACAATTATGAGGCGAAGCGAGTGTTGCGCTTGCCTACTAAAAATGCAAGCCACCTACCACAATTCTAGTTTATGTAGTTTCTATCCACACAGTAACTATGTTACTACACTAAGTTAGTGTGCTCTCAAAAGCTAACTAAAGAGCCACACTAACCAAACTAACAAGCTCTCACAACTAGCTACACTAAAGAGCTTGATAACTAGTTTGCGGTAATGTAAAGAGAGTGAGCAAGATGGTTATACCGCCGAGTCGAGGAGTGGATCAATCAATCACAAGAATGAATACAAATGAAGACCAATCACCTCGGAATCAAATGATGACACAATGATTTTCATCGAGGTTCACTTGCTTGTCGGCAAGCTAGTCCTCGTTGTGGCGATTCACTCACTTAGAGGTTCACACGCTAATTGGCATCACACGCTAAACCCTCAATAGGGTGCCGCACAACCAACACAAGATGAGGATCACACAAGCCACGAGCAATCCATTAGAGTACCTTTTGGCTCTCCACCGGAGAAAGGTCAAGAACCCCTCACAATCACCACGATCGGAGCCGGAGACAATCACCACCCTCCGCTCGATGATCCTCACTGCTCCAAGCCATCTAGGTGGCGGCAACCACCAAGAGTAACAAGCACATCCTATAGCAAAACACGAACACCAAGTGCCTCTAAATGCAAACACTCAAGCAATGCACTTGGATTCTCTCCCAATCTCACAAAGATGATGAATCAATGATGGAGATGAGTGGGAGGGCTTTGTGATGAGGACATGACACCCATGTATATGACCATGTTTGGCACATGGTATGGAGGGGTAGGAGGCCAGCAAGGGTGTCCAAGTCAAGAAGGAGGTCCGAGGTGGAGGCTCAGAGCAACTCAAGTTCGAGTCTGCCTTGGCCTCTAGGACTAGTCTGCCTTAAACTGGTCACCCAGGATGTATCCAGACTCCATTTTTGATGATCCACATATGGTTGGAAAGATAATTTGATAAGGAAGCCAATCCAAGTGGTTTTATATAAAAAGACCTTCGGAATCAACGGGAATTGTCGAAACAAGTCAGCGTCCAGAATCTGCCAGGGTGCTGCGACACCGTCTTTTGGTCCGTTGGACCGTGTATCGTGTTTGGGCCCATTAGGGGGCGCGTCCAGGGGGGTGACGCCCAAGACTCTATAAATAGCAGCCGTCGCTCTCCTTAGGGTTTGGGTTTTGTTTAGTTCTTGATTTCCTTGTGAAACATACATCGTTTTGCTGCAACTGTGCCGCCAAGGCTGCTTGCTGTGAACCAGGGCCCCAGTTCTTGATCTTGTTCGCCTGTGGCGATTAGTCATTTCGGATAAAGACTTGAACTCTTTCTCATTATCATAAGCCTCATATTTATTTGTAATTTCAGATTGCGTTTATCTCGTTCTTGCTTGTGTTCTGATTCGCTTGCAGGAAAGCCTTCTCGGCGAGGTCAATCGCATTTGCGTGGTTGATAACCAATGGAGCAGTGGTGTAATGGTTGCGGGGGTCTGAATCAGTCTTGGTTCGAAGCCTAGATTGTGAACATCGAGTCTCCACCAATCGACGCTATCATACCTTTCGGAAGATTGGGCCTAGTCTACATCAAGTGGTATCAAAGATCTTGTTGGCCGTTAGGTATAACTTTGTTTTCCCCTTTAGATTGCTACTATTTTTGTTTTACCTATAGTCCACAAAAAGCCAAAAAAATATACACTATCACATATCTCTAGTCCTATAGCCCAGCTGTGCCTTTGCAATTTTTTTAATTTTAGTTTGCTTTATTGAACTGTCGTCCCTCGCCGCGTCTTAGTGTTCGTTGTGTTCTGATCTTGTTCTTGGTCTAGTGTCAAGTCTTGTTTCCTAGTGTGGCTTGCATCAGATTGATCTCCAGTTTTTCTTTGGATCTGAAATAGTCATGGAGTGGGTTGCGTGATTGAGTTTGTTTTGTCTAGCAATTCCTTCTACAGCTTCCTCGGTTAAGTATTTTTCTTCCACAGTGAAAATATCTAAAGTCTAATTTCTTATGTGTGGCACTTTTGTGAGATAAAAAAAACATAAAACAAAGAAAAAGGCAAAGAGGTGCAAAAACCAAAAGAAGGAAAAAAAAGCCGCACCTAAAAAAAGAGAGAAAAAAATAAAAAAAAAGAAGGAAAGAAAAAGAAAGTGAAAAAAAGTTCAAAAGTGCTTGCATCCTTTTGAGTCCTTGTGCTGAGTTGTATTGTATTGCTTGCTTGAACTAGGTTCAGGACCAGTTTGGGCCAGCGACATAGACTAGCTTAGGACTACTTTTCAATCTTGCAATTTTTGAATTAAATTATTGCTATTCCTTGCTACTATAGTGTGCCTGTCCAAGCTTCACTTTCTTCTAACCAAGTACAGGTTCGCCTTGCAACTGTTACACTCAAGCTACAACGGTATCACAGTCACCGACCGATTGCACCGTCTGTTGCTTTGGTAAGAACACTTGTAAGACCGTGGTAGGACGCTTGAGAGTTGAGTGCCTTGTTTTTTTTCCTTGTCCACAACCTAAGTAGTTGATAGGGATAATACTTTTGTGTTGTCTTTTGCTGTCTTCTAACAATGACAGGTTGTTCGTATCCACCGACTTATGATGGTATAGGTGCTGATGAGTACATGGAGTGGGAAATTGCCATCGATAACATATTTGCTACTCGCTTTATGTGTCCAAGGAGGAAGGTAAAAAATGCAGCTAGTGTTTTGCGACATTCTGCTTTATCTTGGTGGGAGTCTTTAGATCCTTCTGATAAACCTCAAACTTAGAATGATATGAAAGATCTTATGAGAGAAAATTTTGTTAATCCATCTCTTGTAATTAATTCAAATGATGAGGTGCATCAACTAGATCAATCTCTTGTTATTCCTCCTGCTATGCCTAACCTTTTGCAGGACAATGTACAAAAGAGCGAGGATGACGTGACAGAAAATGAGATGCTCACAGTCTCATGTGACAATTCAGAACCATCAACTATTACTCCTGCTAAACATGAGAGCAAAGGTAAAACCCACGATGCTAAACTCATGGAAGGTGAGAGTTCTCTTGATGTTCTGAATTTTTCCACCAATCATGCTATGATAGAGCAAATTTTAGTAGAGCCTTCGCTTGATTTACCTTTGTCACAAGATGATTTGCTTGATGTTCCTTGTGATAAAGATGAATTGGTTGATAATGGTTCAGTTTTACATGTTTTGGAATCAACCACTTGTGCTGAAAATGTTATTCATATTGCTACTAAAACTGATGAGCTCAAACTGTTGTCTTCTTTACATACTTTAGGTTACATTGAATTTGATGTTTTGTGTAACCTAGATTGTTTGGAGGAGAGCCTATTTAAATATGTTGATTTGCCTTGGTTTTCTAAATATACATATCATGTTATTGGCAAATATAACAACAATGGATAATATATGATACATCGAGTATACATTCGTAGTAATATGAATTCTCCTTTTGTTGTACAAGATTATGATCGTTTAGAGGGCAGCCATAATAATACAAACATTTTCTCATGTTCCTCAAAGAAACAAGTTCACTTCCAAGAAGGGGAGCATTGTTGGTTGCTACCTATGTCTGCTAGATCATCTATTCCTGCATTGTCTCTGGTTAGTTCTAATCTTTTGCAGGATAGTGTTGACATACATCGTGAGCATTCGGATCATGGAGTCTACATGCTTGCTGAAATTTTTATGCAAGATGACATGCTACAAACTTGGAAACATGGTCACGTTCCTTCTCACAATTATTTTAGTCCCCTTTGTTTTCGCAACCCCGTTCTCCTTTATGTTGTGCAGGATCAGTTTCAAGCACAATCGACGCCGAGGACGGCTTTTCATCAAGAAGGGGAGGATGATGAGGACATGACACCCATGCATATGACCATGTTTGGCACATGGTATGGAGGGGTAGGAGGCCAGTAAGGGTGTCCAAGTCAAGAATGATGTCCGAGGCTAATTTGGTTCGAGTCCCCGAGGTGGAGGCCCAAAGCAACTCAAGTTCGAGTCTATCTCGGCCTCTAGGACCAGTCTACCTTAAACTAGTCACCCAGGACGCATCCAGACTCTGTTTTTGATGATCCACATATGGTTGGAAAGATAATTTGATAAGGAAGCCAATCCAAGTGGTTTCACATCAAAAGACCTTCGGAATCAACGGGAATCATCGAAACAAGTCAGCATCCAGAATCTGCTAGGACGCTGCGACACCGCCTTTTGGTCCGTTAGACCGTGTATCGTGTTTGGGCCCATTAGGGGGCGCGTCCATGGGGGTGACGCCCAAGACTCTATAAATAGCAGCCGTCGCTCTCCTTAGGGTTTGGGTTTTGTTTAGTTCTTGATTTCCTTGTGAAACAAACATTGTTTTGCTGCAACTGTGCCGCCAAGGCTGCTTGCTGTGAACCAGGACCCCAGTTCTTGATCTTGTTCGCCTATGGCGATTAGTCCTTTCAAATAAAGACTTGAACTCTTTCTCATTATCATAAGCCTCATATTTATTTGCAATTTTAGATTACGTTTATCTCGTTCTTGCTTGTGTTCTCGATTCGCTTACAGGAAAGCCTTCTCGGCGAGGTCAATCGCATTCGCATGGTTGATAACCAACGGAGCAGTGGTGTAATGGTTGTGGGGGTCTGAATCAGTCTTGGTTCGAAGCCTAGATCGTGAACGTCGAGTCTCCACCAATCGACGCTATCATACCTTTCGGAAGATTGGGCCTAGTCTACATCACTTTGGCTAAGCTCATATGGTTACTATGTCAATGCAAATGGCCAAGAGAGCGAGTTTGAGCTGGCCATGGAGCTTAAATCGAAGCCCCCACAAAATAGAGCCATTGTACCCCTTCACTGGGCACAACACGGGGTGACTAGACGCTCTAGTCATATCGACCGGATGCTAGACCTCAGCGTTCAGTCACGTGATGCGTGCCACGTGTCCCCTTTCTTCAAATGTTGATCGCTTAATCTCAATGGTCAAGTGACGACCGGACGCAGCAGCTTAAAGTGATCGGACGCTGAACCAGTGTCCGGTCGTTTCCAGTAAGCATCTAGAGACGACTTTTGACGACTGGACGTGTCCGGTCATGCTTGACCGGACTCACCCAGCATCTGGTCACATGGCGACTCCCCTGTGCATGACCATGTCAGTGTGACCGGACGCAGCCAACCAGCGTCTGGTCGTTTCAGCGCCAGCGTCCGATCAATGACCGACACTGCGCTGCTTCTACTGCTACTAACCGGACGCGCCGGTCCTTCAGAGACCAGCGTCCGGTCACTTACAGTGACCTCCGTCTTTTCTGTCTAGGGTGCCGGTGGCACCGTCAGACTATCCGCACTCTACGAGCGAACGCTCCACCAGTAAAGTTTCTAACCCTTGCTCAAATGTGCCAACCACCAAGTGTATCACCTTGTGCACATGTGAGTTAGCATATTTTCACAAATATTTTCAAGGGTGTTAGCACTCCACTAGATCCTAAATGCATATGCAATGAGTTAGAGCATCTAGTGGCACTTTGATAACCGCATTCCGATACGAGTTTCACCCCTCTTAATAGTACGGCTATCGAACCTAAATGTGATCATACTCTCTAAGTGTCTTGATCACCAAAACAAAATAGCTCCTACTATTTATACCTTTGCCTTGAGCCTTTTGTCTTTCTCCTTCTTCTTTTCAAGTCCAAGCACTTGATCATCACCATGGCGTCACCATCATCATGATCTTCATTTGCTTCACCACTTTGAATGTGCTACCTATCTCATAATCACTTGATAAACTAGGTTAGCACTTTAGGGTTCCATCAATTTACCAAAACCAAACTAGAGCTTTCAGCAAGCAACATGAATTCAATTGAATCTCAATTCATATCTTTGTGAAAGGGTTGTCATCAATTACCAAAAAGGGGCAGATTGAAAGCTCTAGTTTGGTTTTGGTGAATTGATGAAACCCTAGGTGCTAACCATGTGCTCTAAGTGATCATGAGATAGGTTAAGCACCAATCCCAGTGGTGGAGCTATTGAAATCCAGAGGTGGTGGTGTTGGACATGTGATGATGATCAAGCTCTTCATTTGGAAAAGAAGAAAGTGAAAAACAAAAAGCTCAAGGCAAAGGTGATGTCCATAGGAGCTTTTGTGTTTTGGTGATCGAGACTCCTAGTGGGTGTGATCACATTTAGGATGGATAGTCGTACTTTTAAAGGGGTGAAACTCATATCGAAATGTGGTTATCAAAGTGCCACTAAATGCACTAACTCATTGCATATGCATTAGGATCTAGTTGAGTGCTAACACCCTTGAAAATGTTTGTGAAAATATGCTAACACACGTGCACAAGGTGATACATTTGGTGGTTGGCACATTTGAGCAAGGGTGGAGAAGTTGGTGAAGTTAAGGAGGTGTTTGTCACTGTTTTACAGTGACCGGACAATGGTCACGTTGTGACCGGACGCAGGGGGTGTGAGTCCGATCATTTATAAAAATGTTGGCGTGGTTGGGCTCAGTCAGTTCATCGACCAGACACAGCGCAGTAAAAGTTACTAGACACGTAGGGCCTATGTTCGGTCACAGGTGACGTACGCTGACGTGAGTCGCTCACTTTGACGTGCAGAAGTGAAGAACTGACCGGACGCTAGCCTAGGTTCGGTCGTGATCGACCTGATGCGTCCGATCGATGTTTTGTCGCTCGAGGAGCTCTCTAGAAGTTATCTGACGCCGAGCAGCTAAGGGGTGCAACGCGTTCAGTCATGGCATGGCTATGGCATGCGCGCTGGGGCCGACTATGGATCGGCGCGTTCGGTCTCCATGACGACGCGTCCGATCGTTACTTAGGCGCTGGCGCGGCAGAAGTCGACCGTTGAAATCGAGCAATCACAATTGAACGGAGGGGGAAACATGGACGGCTGGCAGCGACCGGATGCTAGGGTTGTGCATCCGATCAGCATGACCAGCGCATCCAGTCACCCTGAGTTGGGCTGCTCTTGTGAGTCCAATGGCTCTATTTTGATGGAGCCTCTATAAAAGGTGTTTGGCCGGCTCAAGCTCTCTCTCTCTTGGCCATTTGCATTTACATAGCAACCTAGTGAGCATAGCCAAAGCTCTCCCATTCATCTCCATCATTGATTCATCGTCTTTGTGAGATTAGGAGAGAATCCAAGTGCATTGCTTGAGTGATTGCATCTAGAGGCACTTGGTGTTCGTGTTTCGCTGTGGGATTCGCTTATTACTCTTGGTGGTTGCCGCCACCTAGACGGCTTGGAGCACCGAGAATCATCGATCGGAGGAAGGTGCTTGTCTTTGGCTCCGATCATGGTGATTGTGATGGGTTCTTGACCTTTCCCCGATGGAGAGCCAAGAGGTACTCTAGTGGATTGCTCGTGGCTTGTGTGATCCTCATCTTGTGTTAGTTGTGCGGTACCCTATTGAGGGTTTGGTGTGTGATGCCAATTAGCGTGCGAACCTCCAAGTGAGTGAATCGCCACAACGAGGACTAGCTTGCTAGTAAGTAAGTGAACCTCGATAAAAAATCTTGTGTCACCTTGTTCAAGGATTTCATTAGTTATCTTGTGATTGATTGATTGGCTCCATCTTGTGATTGGCTCATACCTCGACACGTCGGGTATAATCATCGCCATCTTTTCTTGCATTACATTCCTAATGTGTAAGCTAAGCTCTTTAGTGTAATTAGTTTTGAGAGCTAGCTTGCATAGGGACTTGTGGTTCGTGATGCTCTTCAATTAATCTTTGAGAGCTCACTAACTTAGTGTAGTAACATAGCCATTGTGTGGATAGAGACTATAGCAACTAGAATTATGGTAGGTGGCTTGCATTTTTAGTAGGCTAGTGCTACACTCGCTTTGCCGTTTATTTGACTAACCACATTGCTTAAGTGTTGTTGTAGAAATTTTTATAGGCTATTCACCCCTCCTCTAGCCATTAGGACCTTTCATAGGGGCTTGTTTGGGTGATAATAGTGCTAGTGCAAAGTAGTTGCTATTAGAATTTCTTATTATACTAGTTAACCTTGGCTCTAATATTGTCTTTTGTAGAAAATTTTAATAGGCTATTCACCACCTCTAGCCATTTAGGTTCTTTCACATGGTTGACCTCATCAAAAAAATTTGTTTGCAAGACCTCCATGACAGTGCACCATCTCTAAGAGTAAATACACACCCACGCGTGGCGTAGATCTGATCAATATTAGATATCCAATTCGAATCACTATATCCCTCTAGCACAGCTGGGTGCCTAGAATAGTGAATCCCATAGCTCATGGTACCTTTAAGATAATGCAAGACCCTTTTAAGTGCATGCCAATGATCATCACCCGGGTTAGACATGAACCTACTCTTTGCTCACAACAAAAGAGATGTCTGGTCTTGTTGCACTAGCCAAGTACATAAGTGAACCGATGATTCGAGAGTACCTCAACTAGTCTCTAGCTATCCTCTTAATCTTTTTCACTATCACACTATGATCATAAGGTGCTGGAGAAGGCTTGCTATCCATAAAGTTGAACCGGCTCAAGACCTGCTCAACATAGTGAGATTGAAATAAGGTAAACCCACTCTCATCCTTAATCAGCTTGATGTTCATAATTACATCGGCTTCTCCTGGATCTTTCATGTCAAAACTCTTTGACAAAAAAAAAGACTTGACCTCATTGATCACATCAATGTTTGTACCAAAAATTAGAATATCATCAACATATATACAAACATAGTATAAAAGATACGGCCCCATCAGTGTGCAAGCAGATACTTAGAATGGAGAAGGTACGATGGTGGCACAGTAGCGAGAAGAGGCAAAAATCCTAGCTCGATTAGATGTATTTTGGCGTTGTCCTATAGGCTGTTTATATAGGACCGTCTGACCCAATCCCGTGTCGTGATCACGATCTAAACCATTTGGGACTCCTGTCCACAAATTTAAAGGTCAAGTAACCAAAAACTAAATCTGCAAAAAGGTGGTACGCCCCCGTAAGGCCAGGGTCCAGGTTTCGGCGGACCATTCACGCAGGTGCCGCGCGCCATTCGCCCTGCCTCGCCCGGCGAGGCGAGCAAGCGTGCGCATGTTGACTTCCTTTCTCCTTCTCATGACTTGAGGAAGTGGAAATGACTTTCATATCTAAGCATGGCTACCTTCACTTTTACGAGCAAGATTTTTTATCATACGGGTATTAAACCCTGGGTCGATGTGCCTGTACTATCAGAGCAAGGCTAACAGTACAGTCGACAGGTCGGTTGTAAGGATCTTTACGGTCTTCTCTCAGCCCACCCATATAGTAGTTAGTTCTCCACTATTAATACGTGGCTCACTTGTTTCTCTCACAAAGTGTCTCGGTTTTTATGTCTATGCAGGCCGTAAGCTTACAACCCGCTTCTCTTTTCTCTCTTCTCCACCTTAGCATTCAGGCAGCTTATAGCCTGCTATTATACTTGCTCTCATGTGTCTCCTTATTCGAGTAATACACTACACTACCTCTTAAATGATTTTCAGTGACGCCTTTTTATTTCTCTTTTTTCAGATGTAGATCGATTGCTGATTAAGAACTTTTTTCTAGAGGTGTCTCCAGGATGCTTGAACCAGTGGACCGCTATTGAGAATTACTAGTTTCGAAATTAAAGATGGCCGGCGGCCTTCCAACCACCAATAATGAAAATAGCCTTCATATTACTAGAAGAAAAACCCGGCGGCATCTCGACTCCTCCTTCCTCCCTCTATTTAACGGGTGAAATCCCAAGAGGCGAAAACAAGCTAGGTAGCACAGACGAGAGAGAGAGAGAGAGGAGGAGGAGGAGGAGGAGGAGGAGGAAAAAGCTAATAATAAGGTGGTCGTTCATGGCTCCGATGAAGCTGTACGGTGCGATGGTGTCATGGAACGTGACTCGGTGCGTGGTGGCGCTGGAGGAGGCCGGCGCCGAGTACCAGATCGTACCCATCGATTTTGCCACCATCGAGCACAAGAGCCCCGACCACCTTGCCCGCAACGTACGTCGTCGTATTGTACTATCTTTTTATTTGCCCGGCCGACCGGTCGTCTGTCTTTTTATTTGCCCGGCCGGCCGGTCGTCTCTCCCGGCGGTCTCCACCCCCTGCTACTGTTGCTACGGGATCTGATCTGATAGTTAAAACTCATCACTGTCCATAGTATTGATATAATTTACATATATTGTGTCTCGATCTCTGCAGCCGTTCGGTCAAGTTCTAGCTTTCCAAGATGGCGATCTCCACCTATGGGGTATGTACGTATGATCCTATCATATCTCTTGGACAGAGAGTCGGAGATCCTCAGCCTGTTCGGGAGGCCGTATCGTATCGTGGATTATTTACTGCTGGCTGGTTTGGTGTGAGAGAAAAACACTGTTCCCGGTTGGAAATTTACGATCGTTTATGAGCAAGCGAACAAGACCTAGAACACGTTCTAGTGCAACGATAGAGAGACAAAGAGAGGTGGATGAGGTCTGACGAACCTGACACCACGGAAGGGGTAGATCCAGAGGTCTTCATCGGGTTCGTTGGTGAAGTCTGCGCACGGACAGCGACGGTCGGGGAAGACGTGTCGGAGATGCGGTGCCAGCGGTGAAGATCAATGATGGTGCAGTGCTGTGATGGAGGTACTTCCCGTCACTGGCTACGCCCCTCACTTAGATCGGGTTTAGGATTTGTCGGTGGTGAGCTTGGCTCAAGCGAATCTCGTGATTAGAGCCGCTAGCCCCCACCTCTTTTTATAGCGTAGGGTGACAGGGGACCTACAGCCATGGTGGGCTGGGCGCCCCCGATCAGGGTGCGAATCAAAGGCCCAACTAGGCCATTGGGTCCAGTTAGGTTAGAGATCAATCTAACAATCTCCCCCTTGATCTCTTTTCATCTTTCACTTTCATATTATTTATTTTTGTTCATTCCATTACAGATTAGCGTATAGAGCATGTCTCATCGTCACGGTCCATTACCGATAGATTTAACAGCTACGACACACTACTCCGTTCTGAAATAGATACTTATCTTTGGGCCTTCTTTTGTCCAGGAATTATAGGCTTTCGCTTAAACCCATGCCGGCTACATGTTCTCTGAACACTTTGGGTGGTAAGCCTTTTGTAAGCAGATCCGTGAGTATCTTTACTGTACTTATATGCTCAAGACTTATGACTTAATCCCGGACTTTATCTTTCACAACATAATACTTTATGTCAATGTGTTTGGCAGCACCACTTGACTTATTGTTGTGAGGATACTATACTGTCGGATTATTATCGCAATATAACTTTAGTGGTCTATAGATGTCGTCAACCACTTTCAAACTGGGTATGAACTTCTTTAGCCAGTTCACCTGCCCCGTTGCCTCATAACACGCTACAAACTCGGCATACATTGTGGACGATGTAGTGACGGTTTGTTTTGAGCTTTTCCATGAAATAGCTCCCCCTGCGAGAGTGAATACATATCCAGACATGGATTTTCTATCATCTCCCGCATAATCAGAATCTGAATACCCCACTATATGGAGTGAATCGGATCTTCTATATATCATCATGAGGCCTTTTGTTCCTTGCAAATAACGCAAGACTTTCTTTACTAATTTTTAGTGTTCTATTCCAGGATTGCTCTGGAATCTGCCAAGTAACCTGGTAACAAATGTCAAGTCAGGGCGCGTGCATACTTGAGCATATTGCAAGCTTTCGACAGCTGAAGCATATAGAACCGCTTTCATTTGATCGATCTCATATTGGTTCCTGGGGCATTGAAAATCCCCATATCTGTCGCCCTTGACTATAGGAGCAGGTGAGGGACTATATTTGTGCATACTGAATTTTTTTAAGATTTTCTCTATGTATGTCTTTTGTGACAGTCCTTATACCCCATTACTTCTAGCTCGGTGAATCTCGATCCCTAGAATGAACGAAGCTTCACCAAGATCTTTCATATCAAATTTTGAGGACAAAAACTTCTTTGTCTCCAGTAGTAGACTGACATCACTACTAGCAAGTAAGATATCATCCACATACAGGGCAAGGAAGATAAACTTCCTATTCTTAAACTTTGTATAGACACAATTGTCCTCTATATTCTCCTTTAAACCCAAAATTCCTTATTGTCTGATCAAACTTCAAGTACCATTGTCTTGAAGCTTGTTTTAATCCATAAATGGATTTCTTTAGGCAGCATCCCATTCATTCTTTTCCTTCCATGACAAAACCTTTCGGTTGTGCCATGTAAACATTTTCCTCCAAGTCTCCGTTGAGAAATGTCGTCTTTACATCCATCTGATGTAATTCTAGATCGTAATGTGCCACTAATGCCATTATGATTCTGAAGGAATCCTTACATGAGACTGGAGAAAATGTCTCATTGTAATCAATCCCTTCTCTTTGCGTAAAGCCTTTTGCCACAAGTCGGGCTTTATATCTCTCTATATTCCCTTGAGAGTTAAGCTTTATTTTATAGACCTATTTACAGCCTACTATTTTGGCTCCTTTAGGAATTATCTCTAAATCCCAAACTTTATTGGCATTCATAGATTTTATTTCATCTTCCATGGCCTCAAGCCACTTTGATGAATGATCACTTCTCATGACTTCTTCAAATGAGGTGGGATCATCCTCCATTTGAAATTCCTCGATGTTGTACACTTCATAGTCGGCAGGAATAGCTGATTTTCTAACTCTTTGAGACCTTCTAGGGGCCTCCACATTTGGCACATCTTCTATTTGAGGCTGTTGTTGCTCCCCCTCATGTGTGGCAATTGGTTCTATAGGATCTTGAAGAATAGGTTCCTCATCGTCATTTATTGTTGCCACAGGCGAAATAACAACAGGTGCTGGCACCACAGTATCTTGTACTATCGGTGCAGCGACAACAGGTAGTGAGAAAAATGGCTCATGAATCATTGGAGTGGGCGCATACACCCGCTTCTCTTCAAGGTCAATTTCTCGAGCTACCATGCTCCCTCTCATCATTTCATCCTCTAGGAAGACAGCGTGTCTCATTTCCATAAACTTTGTATGTCTGTCTGGATAGTAGAAACAAAAATCTTTTGACTTTTCTGGGTAACCAATGAAATGGCAACTCACTGTTTTGGGATCTAGCTTTCCAATATTTGGGTTAAATACTTTAGCCTCAGCAGGACTCCCCCACACACATAAGTGGTTTAGTGAGGGTACTCTTCCTGTCCACAACTCATACGGTGTTTTGGGCACCGACTTACTTGGTACTCTATTGAGAATATGAATGGCGGTTTTTAACGCCTCCATCCACAGGCTCATCGATAAGGTGGAATAACTTATCATACTGCACACCATATCCATCAGGGTACGATTGCGCCTTTCAGCTACTCCATTCTGCTGAGGTTCACCCGGTGTAGAATACTGGGCTACTATGCCATTCTCCTGTAAGAACCTTGCAAAGGGTCCAAGAACTTGGCCATATGGGGTATGCCGACCGTAGTACTCCCCCCACAGTCGGACCTGACTATCTTAATCTTTAAATTGCGTTGGTTTTCAACTTCTGCCATAAATATCTTAAATTTATCCAATGCTTCTGTTCTTTCTTTGATTGGATAAATATAGCCATAACGGGAGTAATCATCTATGAATGTTATGAACGAATCATAACCATCCACACTCTTTACAGGAAAGGGACCATAGATGTATGTGTGAATAATCTGTAGAATTCCTGCGCTTCGTTTGGCATCTTTCTTAATTTTCTTTACGTACTTTCCTTTTATGCAATCTCTGCATTGTTCTAAATCTGAGAGCTATAATGGAGAAAGAATATCATTCTTAACTAGTCTTTCTATTCTCCCCCTCAAAATATGGCCTAAACGATAGTGCCATAATTTCGACAACGCATCATGAGCTCTCTTTCGTTTTCTGTTTACATCCGCAGACGAGGATACATTCATATTGTCGCACGCAACGTTCCTATCATCGCATACAACATTCTCATCATCACGTAGTGATAACAAATAAAGCTCATTTTGTAAGATAGCAAGACCAACACATGCATCATTAAATGTTATCTTACATTTGCCATTTCCAAAATGGCAATCATATCCATCGTTGTCCAAACATGAAACACTAATCAAGTTCCTCTGTAACGAGGGAACATAAAGAACATCTCTAAGTATAAGTTTGAAACCATCAGCAAGCTCTAGAGAAAGATCACCAACGGCTTCAACTTCTGCTTGGACTCCATTTGCGACTTTAACGTGTCTTTCACTTCTTTGCGTAGTCCTCGTCGAACGGAATTCCTGTAAAGAATTAGCAACATGAACAGTTGCACTTGAGTCAATCGACCAAGTAGATTTTGAATACTGTATATACATGGATTCATTTATGAACGTAATAATGTTCTCACCTTTCTTTGCCATGATCATCTTTAGGTAATCGGGACAATCTTTCTTATAATGTCCCATCTTCTTGTAGTAGAGACATTGATCTTTCTCTACTGTGAATTGTTTTGCTGAGGCTGATGTAGCATGGGACCCTTTCCCTTTGACTTTGAGGAGGAGTTAGCGTTATTATTCTTTTTCTTATTGTCTTTCAAATAATTGATAGAGCCACCTTTGGCAACTTTCATTCTCTCCTCCTCTTGCACACACATAGCCATGAGCCTCTCGATGTCCCATTTCTCGGGCTGTATGTTGTAGTTGACAACAAAAGTGTCAAACTCTTTTGGCAAGGAAGCAAAAATCAGATGGATAAGGAACTCATCCTTGAGAGTCAGATCCATTGGTTTTAGCTTGGATGCCAAATTGCTCATCCTTAGTATGTGCTCTCTAATGCCACCATTACCTGAGTACCTCTCTGTTACCAGCTGCTTTATCAGCTGGGTAGCATATGTCCTTGAAGAGGCAGTGAACTGACTCTTTATTCTTTCGAGATACTCGGTGACGGTGTCACACTCTGGGATTGAGCCCACAATTACAGGCTCAATCGTGTTCTTTATCACAGCCAAACACTTCTTATTGGTAGTTATCCACTTCCTATGCTCAAGGTCACAGGACATTCTTTGGGATGCAAAATCCCTCTCTCTAGTTGCCCAAGCGACATCAGCCTCGTTTGTCTCCCTCACCGGTACCACAGGCACTGTGAGACACAGTGTGGTGACTACCCAGTCCACCTCAGCCAAGATGAAGGCTAGGTCGATCTTTTTCCTCCACTCAATGTAATTATCACCTTTGAGAGTGGGGATTTCTTTGATACAACTCATCAAGTTGTATCTACCTGAAAACACAATTCAAATAGTGTGAGAACATAAATAATAATAATAACAATTGCATGTCTTAGTTTCAACAACAACAACAACAAAGCCTTAGTTTCAACATTGGTCAAAATTAAAACATACAATTGTACCCTACACTAATTCTACATCACCGTTGGACTGAAATAGAATTAATGCATGACAAAGCATCATAATATTGCCATTAATCAATGTTGGTCAGAATAATAACAATATTATGATCAATTAAAACATACCATTTTCAAAATTAAATTCTCCCGTTGGTTCAAATTTATTAATGAAAATAACATCTTTAAATATGCAGCGGAATAAATGCACTCATTTTCTTGAATTTTACCCACAGGGAAAATACTTTTTCTATTTTCTTTTGAGCCAATTTCTATTTTTCAATTTTCTAGAAAAAGAAAATACGAAAACGGGCTCATTCTTTACTGTTTCGGCCCAAAACCGGCAAAAAGCCGGCTCGGCCCATAGCAGCAGAACTGGCCCACGGCCCACGGCAGCACGCACCCTTCCCGCGTGCTTCCCTGCGCCCAGGCAGCAACCTAGGCCTGGGTCGGGAATTTGGCCTCGCGCCCTCACCTGCCTGGGCTGAAAGGCAGCCTAATCTTCCATCGCCGTCAGATCTCATCCGACGGCCGTCCGATCGTTTCGGCCGAAACAAAATCCTTCTCCGGCCGCTGTCCCCGAACCCTAGAGGCCATTCAGCCTTCTCTTCTCTCTCTTCACCGCGTTCCTGTCTTCTCCTCTCAGCGCAGCAAGCAGCAGCAGAGCCTCGGCACCGTTGCCGGCCCCATCGCTGGCGTGCGCTCTCCCCAGTGGGTGAGTGCGCTGCTGTCGAGCGGCCTAGCCGCAGCGCCCCTTTTGGCCAGAGCCCAGCGAGCTACGCCCCTGGCTCGGTCTTCTTTTCCCCGCGTGCCAGCGTGACAGCAGCGCTGCGTAGCGGCGATATAGGCCACCCCTTCCCCTTCTTCCCCTTTCAGATTTACTTCGTTTTGGGGATTAGGGTTAGGGTTAGGGTTAGAATTTGGGTTTTACTGTTTCTCTTCCCCATTGAAGACTTTTACGGGTTTAGGGTTTGGCTCTTATGTTCTTAACCTGATAAGCTAGATCTATACCTAAACCTGGCTCTGGTACCATTGTTAACACTGTTGAATCGCTAGGACCATAGATCTAGCCGGGGTGCTTGATGAAACAAGGACCTAGAACACGTTCTAATGCAACGATAGAAAGACAGAGAGAGGTGGATGAGGTCTGACGATCCTGACACCGCAGAAGGGGTAGATCCAGAGGCCTCCATCGGGTTCGTTGGTGAAGTCTGCGCACGGGTAGCGACGATCGGGGAAGATGTGTCGGAGATGCGGTGCTGACGGTGAAGATCGATGACAGCGCAGTGCTGTGATGGAGGTACTTCCCGTCACTGGCTGCGCCCCTCACTTAGATCGGGTTTAGGGTTTGTCGGTGGAGAGCTCGGTTCAGGCAAACCTCGTGATTAGAGCCGCCGGCCTCCACCTCTTTTTATAGCATAGGGTGACACGGGCCCTCCAACCATGTTGGGTTGGGCGCCCCCGATCAGGGCGCGAATCAAAGGCCCAACTGAGCCGTTGGGTCTAGTTAGGTTAGAGATCAATCTAACACCTATATATACAACCTCTTTGTAAATATGCTGGGCATCCCGATCAGGGCACAAATTCCCAACTGGGCCATTGGGTCCAGTTAGGTTAGAGATCAATTTAACACCTATATATACATCCTCTTTGTAAATATGACAGTAGTACTAGTTTTCATCCCTGCCATACATCACAAAATGGTATTTTTCCCAGAATCGCGTGCAATTTGCAAGTACGTTGCCCGCTAGCACAAGCCTGACCTGCTGAGGGAAGGCGACCTCAAGGAGTCAGCAATGGTGGACGTGTGGCTGGAGGCGGGCGGAGGCCAACCAGTACACCGCTGCACTGAACCCTATCCTGTACCAGTGCCTCGTCAGCCCTATGTTCGGGGGCACCACTGACCAGAAGGTGGTGGAGGAGAACCTGGAGAAGCTGAAGAAGGTGCTGGAGGTGTACGAGGCGCGCCTGGCCAAGCACAAGTACCTCGCCGAAGACTTCCTCAGCCTCGCCGACCTCAACCACATCTCCGTCACGCTTTGCCTGCTCGCGACGCCCCATGCTTCTGTGTTCGATGCGTACCCGCACGTCAAGGCATGGTGGGATGGCCTCATGGCCAGGCCGTCTGTCCAGAAGGTCGCCGCGCTCATGAAGCCGTCTGCTTGAAGTGAGCTGAGTCTTCGTACGTTCCTGGAATAATAATATATATAAGCCGACGATCGAGCTGTGTCCTGGTTCTCGATCGATCGGCATGTTATCCAGCAGGTTGTTGTGTTGAATAAGCTAGCCGAGTTGTATGTGATCCTTTGAATAATTGCACTGAGAAAAGTAGTAGTCGTCGTCGTCGTCGTCGTCGTAGTGGTGGTGGTAGAAGAAAAGTTGTTGAACTACTAGGGTTCATGACGATCAATGATGAATAAATGTGATTTCTCTTTTTAATCTGTGGCCGAAACTTGTAATTAGCTTTTCTCCCTCATACTAACCCCAAATATGATGGTTTTTTCCTAAAATTTTTTAAAATCATGCTCTATCATTTTAGTCTAGTCATCTATCTTTGTCACTAATTTCGAACAATTCAAATTTTGAATTTCAGAAAATGACAGCTTCAAACCTAATTTTTAACTAATAAATGATTTCAGCTGTAAAGGTGATGAATATAAAAGTTGTTGAACACATCACTTTCTACAACTTTTATTTTGGTCATCTTTTTATTTGACAAAATTTGAATAGTTCAAATTTTAAATTTCAGAAAATGACAACTTAAAACCTGATTTTCAACCACTAAATGATTTCAGCTGTAAAGGTGATGAATATAAAAGTTGTATAATTCGTCAAGATCTCCTACTTTTATTTTGGCTATTTCTTTATTTCATAAAGTGTTAAGTGATTTCATAAAGTTTTAGTAGTAATAGAGTGGATGTTGAAATAGATTCATCTGGATGTTCCAAAGGGTAGTCTCACACATATACATAAATATAGTCTCACAAGCATACAAAAGTATGTAGTCTTACACACATACATAAATATATAGTCTCACATGCATGCATAAATGAAGTCTTACAGACAAACACAAACACTCCACGTTCAACAACTAGCTAGCTCACTATAACGACTTTCCCCTTGACACCTTTTCGTTCCCATGGCAATATGTCTTTGGGTAGGTTCTTTTCCACAACACTGGTCTTCTTAGAAAAGTATGTGAATAGATGCATCTCATCGTAGTTATTGTAAGCTTCAACATCGTCCACACCATCAACTCCGATAATGTGTTGTTTCCCGGAGGCAACCACATGTTTTGTCTTCTTCTTCGGGGAGAGGTTACTTTGTGGGTCAGACATATAGAAAACTTGTGCGACACGTGAAGCGAGCACCTAAGGGTCATCTTGGTAGCCTAGATTCTCGAGGTCCAGGACTCTCAATCCGATCTCGTTCATATGGTGTTGTTTGATCCAGCAGCATCGAAACAGGGCCACCGTTATATCCCTTCCATAGTCAAGTTCCCATATCTCTTTAATGATACCAAAGTATTGGATCTTTCGCCCCAATCCATCGAGAGCCTCTATTCGAACACCGCTGTTTTGGTTCATATATTTACTATCCTTTGCGTGGGTATAGTACGTATATCCATTAATGTCATAAGCTTTCCAAGATGTCACTTGTCTCGATGGCCCCTCCGACAACCTACTGATGGTAATAGAGTCTATGGTTTCTCTAAGCGATATGTTTTGGTCCTTCAACCATGTAGTTAGTCGTTGCTTATGCTATTTCATGACCCAATCATCCGAACGACCATTTCTCTCAGCCATAATGATAGTCAAGTGTTCATCAATGTACGGTTGCATCAGTTGTGTACTCTACAAGACACTGTAATGTGCCCGACTCACCTCTTTGTAATGGTCGATGAGCATTTTTCTACCACTGGTGCCCTTCCTAGCCAGCCTACCCTTGTGACGAGATCGGGTTTACCAATCCCTTTCTGTACTTTTAGGTACTCTTGATAGCACTCGATGACTTCTTTAGTACTGTTACCCTCTATCATGGAGCCCTCTGGGTATGCTCGATTATGTACGTATCGACTTAGAACTGACATGAACCGCTCGTAGGACCATATTTCATGCAAGTAGCAAGGGCCCAGCGCCTATATCTGATGAACCATGTGAATCATGAGATGTGGCATTATATCAAAAAAAGCAAGAGGTAAACACATCTCTAGTTGGTTTTGTGTCTCCACCACAAATTCATGTAGGTCACTCAGCTCTTGCTTGCCAATCGTCTTCTGTGAGATCTTCAAAAAGAAGTAGCATATGCGGGTGATGGTCATTTTCAAGAACTCTGGCTTTATAGCCCTGATTGCAATAGGTAGAAACACTGTTAGCATCACATGACAATCGTGAGCCTTGTAGTGTGTTATTGACAAGTCCTTCATCGGCACTAGCTTCTTCACATTTGCTAAAAAACCCAGTCGGGACTTTGACCCCCCACAGGAAAGTGCATATATCGCTCTTCTCGTCTAGTGTTAAGTTGAAGCACCCCACGGGCAGAGTGTATTTTCCATTAGCCTCAGGTACCGGGTGAAGCTGTGGCATCACGTTTAGCTACACCATGTCTTTCCGTGCTTTCAGACCATCCTTTGACTTGCCTGTGTCCATCAAGGTAGCAATGAGACTCTCATAGACATTCTTCTACACGTGCATAGCATCAATGGTATGAGGGACCTCCAAGTCTGGCCAATAAGGCAGACACTAAAACAAGATCGATTGTTTCTAGAAAGGTATGCCTTCGACACGAGGTGTGCTTCTATCTCTGTTCGTCCCATCCGGAATTTTCTTTCCATAGATGACTCGTATGTTTTTCACCATTCTATACATGTGTTCTCCGTTATGACGTCTCTCCGGAGGGGGTTCAATCTCTGGGGCGTTGTCATAAAACCTAAAGAACAATTTGTTGTGGTACTTGTGACTTGTCTTTAAGAAGCGTCGGTTTCTTAGGTAAACTATCTTCTTGGATGCATCCAGGTACACCCATGTAGTACCATGCAAGCAAACCAAGCATCCCATCTTCCCTTTGATCTATCCAGACAAAGCAAATAGCGCGGGGTAATCATTGGTAGTAACAAATATTATTGCTCTACATATGAACTCCTCCTTTCGGAACGCATCGTACATCTACTCCCCATGCCTCCATAGCCTCTCCATTTCTTGCATCAAAGGCTCGAGGAACACGTCTATATCAATGCCTGGTTGTTTAGGGCTAGAAATAAAAATAGTGAGGAGAAGGTGTTTACACCGAAATTAGGAAAGAAGGTCGTGGTGACTCAAAAGCTCCCAAGACCATGTCATCAAAGAATCAATTTCGTACAGATCAGAACTAGCCGATTCAGATGCAAGAATTATAATCGGCTTTCTTTAGATGGCGCCAGCAGATAAGGACAAAGGCTTCGATCAGCGCTAGGACGAAACATGTTGGACTCCACAAAAAGGGAAAGATTAGAGTCCAAGTTATCTTAAATTAGGAATGTTTTCATTATGCCAAAGATTGTATTGAGTCGTACTCGAGCAAGGTTTGTTTTTAGGCTCCAGGTATAAATACCAAACCCCGGCTATTGTCAAGATCATCAATCAATCAAATACAAAGTCAATTACTTTTTTCGGCTTCGGCCACCCCTTAGGAGTAGGAGTAGAGTAGATTTTGGTGAGTTCTTCAATGAGTACGGCTGCATCGATCTGGTCGACCTCCACTGCTTGTCTGTAAGTTTTGTCATGGTTTATACCTCTGTTCGTATGGCTGCATCGATCCGGTCGACCCCCACTACGACTCTGGTATAGGCTAGTTATCGATTCTTGTCTAATTCAAGTATGGCCTATGTGATTCAGTCTCACACCCCACTGCTTGAATTAGATCAAGGTCAAGTTTTCAGCTCTATCTTAGTATGGTAGTCTTTGGTAGATTCATTAAGTTACCGATATTGCTTATTGCTTTCATTGTTTATCTAATTATAGCAATATCACTCTGCCCAATTGAGATTGATCTGGATCGGCCTTATATCTTGTTTAACTCATCGTTTGCTAATCTAAAACTAATCTAATCTACATTTTAAGCGATGAGTTATGTTTTTTATCGGCTGTTCTGCGTCAATCTTAATCGCGCATAGCATGCGGTTAAGGCATGTTCGATCTTGAGTAGATCTATTAGTTAATGAAAACCTTTCCATGGCCCGTCATCACGGCCTATGGGGTTCTGCCTCTCACCCCACTATTGACACCATGGAGTGGGAATTGTTAGTTAGTAGAGCCGTTCCTGAGAAGGCATGACCTTAACTGTGCGCTATGCCTGAATCGGCTATTTAGCCGATATCGAATGCTTTCACGAACAGCTCACATTACGAGATCATTGAAGTAGAGATAAGTTGAAAGATGTGTTAGCCCCATGATCTTGTTATGGTATTATGGCCTGTATGATTCTACCTCATGCCCCACTGATATTAGTAATGAGTTAGAGTCGTCGAGTCTATTGTTGTTTCTACGACCTGCATGATTTTGCCTCATGCCCCACTAGTCATGGCGATAGATGAGATCTAACATGTTTATTAGATTTACCTTTATTAAATGGTTAAGAGGTGTTGAGTTGTTTCTTTAAATAAAAGGAGTTCAGTTACTTGTAATCATTGGCTCAGTATAAACCAATCGTCATTGATATCTTATTGCCATTGATTAATATTTGCTTAAATAACATTCATCCTGAATGATAACCGATCCTTCTTATACAACCCCATAAGCTTTAATCGATTTATTCTTGTGAACATGCTGGGATCGGCTATTTAGTCGATTTCCTCTCATATCGGCTCTCAGAGCCGCACATTTAGGACTGTCTGGCAACACCGACACGTTTCGCCCTTAATTACTGATAAGCTTTCTCTCCTTGTCAATTATAGGGTCAAATTGACTGGCACGTCTCGGGAGGATTGCGCAGGATCGACCACCCTTGCGCTAAAGCCAGGCGGATCTGCTCAATCGAGCGGACCCTTCCGGCTTCCTGCGTGTGTCCTCGGCACGGAGGCAAAAATTCTGTGTCGACACACGTTTCTGGCACGCCCGGTGGAACCCCACAATCATCATGGTGGCTCACAATAACGACAACATCCTTATGGTACACTATGAGGACCTACCTGATGAGGATAAGGATACCATTGGCAAGGCTACAGAAGAATTTCAGAAGAAGTGTTTGTTGTCCTACACCAAAACACGTGACAGCACAATTATTTAGAAATTTCCACTACAAAGAGTTCTACTACATGGGTAGATAGATGCGGTTGAAGCTGAAGACAGGCATTTTTTTACAGAAGTCATAGATAAATCTATTCGTGATGCCATATCAGGCCGCAATGAAGCTTTCGCTGACGCATTTCACAACGCCGTAAAAGAGGCGATTCATGGGATTCTAGTTGGTTAGGTTGGATCGACTTGTTACAACATTCTAGATCCATCGACTCAAGGGACTAATCAAGTCGGTACTAGCCATCAAGAAGCAGTACCAGCTAGTAATGGTGATGTCTAGATGCTTCAAGGTTCATCTGAACAAACTCCAGGCACTGCTATGAATTAGGTACAGTACAATCCTAGACCGTCAATACAGCATGTACAACAGCTGACAGGACAAAGTCAGAACCAGATGATCAATTTTGGCACATCAGGCCACATATCGTCGTTGGCTCAAAAAATAGCACCATCAATTCAAAAGATCCGTAAAGATATAGATCCTTATGTCTATAATCAGAGACTTCAAGCAGCAAGCCAGCAAAGGACCCAACAGATTGAGATTCCATAAGGCTATCACTATGGCACGGATTATAACACCCTCCACATGATGCCAAATCTAGGATATCAAGGCACGCGAGATTTGAATCCACAGATGGGTCAGCAAGTACCGAGAAATCCAAATCCGCAAGCTGATGAGTTGCTACTGAAGGTGACCAAGATGATGAAGAATTAGTTTGGTTTGAAGCCGAAGGGGCTAACCTTTTCATACAAACGTCCATATCCAGAATGGTATGATTTGGTCGTTATTCCTACAAATTATAGGCTCCTAGAGTTTGCCAAGTTCACTAGTCAAAACAGTACAAGCACAATAGAACATGTCAGTTAGTATCTTACACAATTGGGTGAAGCATCAGTTGAGGATGCCCATCGGGTTTGGTTTTTCTCCTTATCCCGGTCAGGGCCAGCCTTCACTTGGTTCTCGTCACTACCAGTCAACTCCATTGCCAATTGGGCTAACCTGGAGAAGGAGTTTTATACATATTTTTATACTAGGACTGGAGAAAAGAGGATCACTGATCTGACGACCATGAGATAGAGGACTAATGAATCGAGCACTAAGTTTCTTCAGGGGTTCCAAGAGACTAGGAATTTGTGCTTCTCATTGAGTTTGGCCAATGATCAGCTAGCTGCTTTAGCTGTCCAAGGAATGCTGCCAACATGGAAGGAAAAGCTGCTAGGGCAAGAATTTGATAACTTGGGTCAACTGGCTCAATGAGTAGCAGCGCTTAATAGCCAATTTCAGAGTATGCGTAGAGACACTCGATTCTAGAAGAATACCACCATAGCCGAAGCTTATGATCCATACTCAGCAAATGACGGCTATGAAGATGAAGAAGAGGAGGTTGCTACAGCTAAATAGAATTGGAGCAAGAAGACAGTAATGGTGCCAAATCCTTAGGGAAGGGGAGTCGAAGAGAGCTATGACTTTGATGTCACAAAATCGAATAAGCTCTTTAACTTTTTTACTTGAGAAGGGACAGATCAAATTGCTGGACAATCATGTTATGTTGCCCCCTAAATAGTTAAAGAATAAGAAGTTCTGCAAGTTCCATAATGCTACTTCTCATTCCACTAATGAGTGTAGAATTTTTTGACAGCATATACAAAGGGCTATTCAGCAAGGGAGGCTCAAGTTCGATACGCCTTAGAAGATGAAAGTTGATGATAATCCTTTCCCAGGAGATCAAAATATGGTTGATGTTGGGATATTCAAAGGAAAAACTAAGGTCCTAACATCGGCCAAATCAAGAAAAGATGGAACAGTCAATCCCAAGATGCAGATATCGGCTGATGAATATAGAGAGGTTAAAAAATGTCATGATCAGCAGAAGAGCCGATATGAGCAGGGGGGAACATCAAAGGATGGAGCAACGAGGCCGCAAGTCACATCTCGGATCCTGTTGAATAAGTGGTGGCGGCAGAAGGAAAAAGATCATCAGCAATGGTTAGAGGATCAAGAATACCAGCTTCAACTAGAAGAAGAAAGGTATGAAAGGAAGCAAGCTGAATCGCACTGGAATTATCCTTTCTTCAGATACTGCTGGAACGAAGGTTTGAAATTGCCTACCAGACATAACTGTCCGGAATGCAGTAATCAATATTGGGAGTTTAGGTAATCTCAAATCAATCGTCGGTCTATCCATGCCCAGAATGCATATCATCATAATAACATGGATCGGTGTTTAAAAAATAAAAGTATTCATGATCGGTTGGGAAAGAAAGTTGTTGACCAAGACTGAGCTGATCATGAAGAAGAAAACAATCAGAGGGAACATGTTTGGTAGGAAGGCCAATGGTGCCCCGGAGTTTTAACAAGGAGCCAGAAGAGAAGAGTGCAACGCCTAAGGAATAAGGAGATGGAACAGGCTCAGCCATCTGGTAAAACTCAAGTGTGGCGTATCAAGCAAATAGCTGATAAGAAGCAACCATCGGCTAATATCCAAATGGCTTTTCTGTTGCCATCAGAATTCAGAGCTCTAGCGGATCAGGAAGTTTGCTCAGACTTCAATGAATCAGAGTATGAAGGGATGGTTGCCAAGTTGACGGTTACACACCAAGTGATATTTGATAAGCCAGTCAAACATCGGCACTTAAAGGCTTTATACATGAAAGGTTTTGTTGATGGGAAGCCAATGAACAAAATGTTAGTGGACGGAGGTGCTTCTGTCAATCTTATGCCTTACACTACTTTTCGTAAGCTTGGCAAGGGACCAGGAGATTTGCTTGAGACCAACATGATGCTTAGAGACTTCGAAGGGAATACATCTAAGACCCGGGGGGCAATAAACATCAAGTTAACAATCGAGAGTAAAACTCTGCTCACCACGTTATTTGTCATCGATGGAAAAGGCTCATACAGTTTACTCCTTAGTCGTGACTGGATTCACGCAAACTGTTGTGTACCATCGACCATACATCAATGTTTGATTCAATGGCATGGGGATGATGTCGAGGTGGTTCGCACTGATGAGTCTATGAGCATCGCAACAGCCGATCCAGTGCTTTGGGAATTAGGAGACTTTGAATGCCTTTCCAGCAAAACATGGGAAGTAGGCTTCATCAAGATTAATAATGAAGGCCAACAGCCAGTTCAAGCAATCGGCTCTGAAAGTTTGTTTTAATCAGTAATCGTGGTGTCGCGTTGGCCATTGAGTTAAGGGAAAATAAACATTGAGTCTTGGAAATGGTTTAGGCCGACGCATGTGAATGCTGAATTAAAGTGTAAGTGCGATTCTGAGTTAATGGATTTCTTAAGAGAAGTTATGTTTCACTTAATAGGATGCTTGACTCAGATTGATCGATCGTTTGATCTTTGGAATAAAAAATGCATGAAGAGATATTATTCTGACCTCTGAATTTGATAGTCGATTCGTTCTCGGCTCCAATAGCCGGTATTAGGAAGGTATTACCTCTAGTTCAAAAATGAAAGAACTTTGAAGATAGTAAAAGCCTATATGATATGTATCGCCTATAGAGCAAAAAACAAAAGCAAAAACAATCATACACAAGGACACTACATTGAAGCATGTTCATGGAGGAACAGGACTCTTTGTTCATCCAGATTACCCTAAGTACAAACTAATCAAAGACTTTGTTCACCACATCCTGAGCAGAGGTGATGTCCACAATGGCCTCGGCCACTGTGGTGAAGCCTTCTATCAAATCTTCATGCCCCTCAGGGCCGTCACCAGTCGGGAAGCCAACCTCCATGGCATAGAGCTCATACCCAGTTTGGACTTGTGCCACGGTCAGCGCCACCACCACACCATGACAAACACCATGGAGGGCGATCTCTCGAACGCAGGCTAGGATGTCTTGAAGACGAGCATTAATATGGGAACCCCGTGCATTGATGATGTCCGCAGCTGTGTTCGCTACCAGTTGGAGGGACTCTAACTGCACCGTCAGAGCTGACAGTCATAGGAACAAAGGACTATCAAGACAAAGATAATGGAAATCGGAATGAGGCATTCCTAGAATTTATCTTACCCGCAACCGTGGTGTCAGACTTAGCTAGCCGCGCTCAGACAGCGCTAGCCTCCTCCTCAGCCATGTGAAGGGTGGCCTGAGAAACCCCAAGGCGAATTTACAGTTGGCCGTTCTCCCAAGTCGCCTTAGAATAGTGATTCTGAGCCATCCTCCACTCATGAAGGTAGCGCTGGGTGTCGTCTCCATTGTAGGTCAGAAGAATCCAACGACGAGGCCAGAAAAGAAGATGTGGCATTGAAAGGCCCACCGGCCCTACGAAGAGGATGGAGACTATCGTTCACTACAAACCTATAGGTGAGTTAGAACTGTTCATCATCACAAACAAGAAATGTCAATCTCACCTCATGCGTCGGAGACGCTGGTTCATTGGCATATTCCCCTCCATGATTTCCTCCGCCACGCGCTTGCTTCGGTTGTCTTCGCCGGCCATGAGGGATGGTTGGATCTACGAAAGAGAAAAGGAAAAACCACTGCAGGACTTCGGTAGGCGGAGAAGAACGAGGGAATAGTTGCGAGTGGGGACGTATTCGAGGCCAAAACCACTAGCCAGTATTTGAAGACCTGAAGCGAAGAGGCGGACGCCTCGGGACGTGTAAAAGGCAATGGCAATTAATGGAAGGCGAAGCGCCACTTCGCTAATGATGATGGAAACACGGCGCCAAGCAACCGAAAGGCAGAAAATTGAAGGGTTCTCTTAATGAAAGCCATGTTTTTAGACTTGATTGAACTAGAGGCTTGGATCGGTTGTATTAAATTGGCTCTTTAGCCGAAGGAGGAGGCGTCAGTAAACCACGGAGATATATGATCGGTTCTACATGAGGTACGCGATGACATACGAATTTCAAGTTTGGAACATCATGGGTCGCTCTCGGTATTTATAATCAAATGGCATCAGCTCCCATGGGCTATTGACTTCTCCGGCTGATCTAGAGATGCTCTCAAAGACATACTTATGATGACCAAAAGGCGAAATAGCAGATATGGTTGCCTAATCAGGAGAAACCTTATCGGCTCAGGCGTTGCGCGCTTGGTACGTTTTGGCGACACTGGGAGGAGAAGAAGGATTCGGCAAAGCAATCGAATGGGGAATATTTGAAGGAATATTACCCTAACATTTGGATTTATAGTTGGCAACCAATTTTCTCGGCTAGCCGATACCAGAAGGGTATCACTTCTACCCAGGAGGCACAATGTATATTGCCCAAAGTGAACACGAATGAGGTATGAAGCATGGAGCAAAGGAGAATCACTCAAGGCAAAGAAATTGTTTGCCAAATGTCGCCTATTACAAACTACAGACCGGAAAAAACTTTGCTTACTATATCATCGGCCAGGGTATTGAAAGCTACGGAATTGGCGACACTCATAAAATCCTCAACCAAGCGCTCATGCTCCCCATGGTATGCTGCGTCTGGAAAACCATGGGGAAGAAGCTAAAGATTATGACCCGAACAGGCTTAGGCAGCAGCCAACGCCATGGCGGCTCTATGACAAACTCTATGAAGGGCGACCTCCCTGACATGATTTGGAATGTCGTGCAAGCGAACCACCAGAACGGCGTCCCTGGCATTGACAAATCACACCGTATGATCCGTAGCTGATCGAAGACTCTCTAGTTGGGTGGATAGATCTAAAAGATTCAAAGGGGAAGGTGATCAAACATTCTAGCCCTCGCAAACACTAGAACATCTTTGTGAGCATGAAGAGAAGACTTAGGTGATATCACAAGGATTCTTCTAACCGTAATAACAGGTCTTCTTGCTCAACGAGGCGCTAGGATAAGTAATGCAATCACCCTATGCACAAGAATTCTTCTAGCCACTCAAGATCTTCAGAACAAGAGGGCAGACCATGGAGGGTCTGGCAAAACTAGAGGCACTCGAGAGAGTAGATGAAAACAAAGTATGGCTGAATTGTTAAGTTGCTCTCGCCACAGTTAGAAGGACATTTTATAGCAGGCCCGGGAAGATAAATCCAAAGGCCCGTGAGGCTCCGTAAAAGTTTTTGAAGTATGGGCTCATGAGCTGACATAGGCGGCGGCGGACAGTAGACCCCTGATCAAGATTCTTTACCCATGACGGCGGACCAATCGGGAGCATAGACATGGTAATTTTGGAATAAAATTTCTTTTATCCCAAAATTAGGGGGCCAGTGTTTACACCGAAATTTAGAAAGAAGGTCGCGGTGACTCAAAAGCTCCCAAGACCATATCATCAAGGAATCAATTACATGCAGATTGGAACTAGCCGATTCGGATGCAAGAAATATAATCGGCTTTCTTCAGATGGCGCCAGCAGATAAGGACAAAGGCTACGATCAGCGCCAGGATGAGACATGCTGGACTCTACAAAAAGGGAAAGATTAGAGTCCAAGTTATCTTAAATTAGGAATGTTTTCATTATGCCAAAGATTTTATTGAGCCGTACTCGAGCAAGGTTCGTGTTTAGGCTCCGGGTATAAATACCAAACCCTGGCTATTGTAAAGATCATCAATCAGTCAAATACAAAGTCAATTACTTTTTTTGGCTCTAGCCACCCCTTAGGAGTAGCATTAGAGTAGACCTTGGCGAGTTTTTCAGCGAGTACGGTTGCATCGATCCGGTCAACCTCCACTGCTTGTCTGTAAGTACCGTCATGGTTTATACCTCTGTTCGTATGGCTGCATCGATCCGATCGACCCCCACTGCGACTCTAGTATAGGCTAGTTATCGATTCTTGTCTAATTCAAGTATGGCCTGCGTGATTCTGCCTCACACCCCACTGCTTGAATTAGATCAAGGTCAAGTTATCGGCTCTATCTTAGTATGGCAGTCTTTGGTAGATTCATTAAGTTACCGATATTGCTTATTGCTTTCATTGTTTATCGAATTGCAGCAATATCACTCTGCCCGATTGAGATTGATCTGGATCGGCCTTATATCTTATTTAACTCATCGTTTGCTAATCTAAAACTAATCTAATCTACATCTTAAGCAATGAGTTATGTTTTTTATCGGTTGTTCTACGTTAATCTTAATCGCGCATAGCGTGCGGTTAAGCCATGTCCGATCTTGAGTAGATCTATTAGTTAATGAAAACCTTTCCATGGCCCATCGTCATGGCTATGGGATTCTACCTCTCACCCCACTATTGACACCATGGAGTGGGAATCATTAGTTAGTAGACCCATTCCTGAGAAGGTATGACCTTAACTGTGCGCTATGCCTGAATCGGCTGTTTAGCTGATATCGATTGGTTTCACGAACAGTTCATATTATGAGATCATTGAAGTAGATATAAGTTGAAAGATGTGTTAGCCCCATGATGTTGTTATGGTATTACGGCCTGCATGATTCTGCCTCATGTCCCACTGATATTAGTAATGAGTTAGGGTCATTGAGTCTATTGTTGTTTCTACGGCCTGCATGATTCTGCCTCATGCCCCACTGGTCATGACGATAGATGAGATCTAACATGTTCATTTTATTTACCTTTATTAAATGGTTAAGAGGTGTTGAGTTGTTTCTTTAAATAAAAGGAGTTCGGTTACTTGTAATCATTGGCTCGGTATAAACCAATCGTCATTGATATCTTATTGCTATTGATTAATATTTGCATAAATAACATTCATCCTGAATGATAACCGATCCTTCTTATACAACCCCATGAGCTTTAATCGATTCATTCTTATGAACATGCTGGGATCGGCTATTTAGTCGATTTCCTCTCATATTGGCTCTCATAGCCGCACATTCGGGACTATCTGGTAACACCGGCACGTTCCGCCCTTAATTACTGATAAGCTTTCTCTCATTGTCAATTATAGGGTCAAATTGACTGACACATCTCGGGAGGATTGCGCAGGATCGACCACCCTTGCGCTGAAGCCAGGCGGATCTGCTCAATCGAGCGGACCCTTTCGGCTTGCTGCGTGTGTCCTCGGCACGGAGGCGAAAATTCTATGTCGACAGAAGATACTTTCTCTTCTAACACAACCATGTTGGGATGTTGTACATGGTCAAACCGTACATTTCTTGGGTCATCGCTGAATTCTTTGTGCTTCTCATCGAACCTTTGTCACTGACTACAATCAGCTGGGTGTGCAATCTTATCATCATCCACCTTGCGCTTATCATCCCACCATGTCATGAGTGTGGCTTCTTTAGGATTTAGGAAGATACGTCTCAAGCGGTTGGTCACTGGCAGATACCACATTACTAAGGCAGGAATTCTTCTCCATTTTGCATTGTTGCCTAATGGAGTGACCTCTGGGGGCTGAGATTCTTGTACGACCTTTTTTGTATCCTTCCTATTCCTCTTTTTCTCCGTGGAGGCTTCGTCTCCACTGTAAAGGTCATTGTTCTTATACCGGCTGGCCCCACACCGAGGACATTTATCCAGTGACTTGAACGTTTTGCCACGAAAAAGTATACAATGATTGGGGCATGCATGGATTTTTTCAACCCCCATTGTCAATGGACTTATGACCATCTTCGCTTGGTATGTGTTGGCAGAAACTAAGTTTGGTTGTGGCAGCACCCATGATAGGAGATGCAACAGATCATTGAAACTACAGTCTGACCAGCTATACTTAGCCTTCAGGATGAGTAGCTCAAGCATAAAACGTAGCAATGTCCAATGTGTCGGACAGCCCTTTTCAACACCATACACAGTCTCCTTCGATGCTTTTGTCACCCTTTCTAAATTTTCTAGACCTTTCGGGCTATTTAGTAAAATGTCTGGTCTAAGGGCTCGAATCATGTCCTCCGAATCATCTTCATCCCCGACACGTGCTCCACCATCATTATTGGCACCACCTTCGTCGTTACCATTCCAACCACCAGCATCACCACCTTATTCATTGCTAAACTCGAAATCCATTCATGCATCAAGCTCTGCTAAATATTGGGACAAGGATTCTATGGTTTCGTCGTCGTATTCCTATTTATCCTCGTCGTTAACAATAACCATTTCACCATGATGAATCCACACTGTGTAGTCCTCAATAAATTCTCACATAATCAAATGTGATCTGATGATAGTCACATCTGTCCATGCCATACGATTCTTACAATCTTTACGGGGACAAATAATTGTATCCTTATTCTCTTTCAATGTCGTTGTGTGCTTCTTTGCAGCTTCAATAAATTTATCTACCTCTTCACGGAAACATGCTTGAACCTTAACGAACCATACATCCAAGAGTTTCTGTACTCTATCTTTTACAATAACAACAAAACAAACATTAAAGGACCACTTATTCAGGTATATATATAAATAAATCAAATTAATAATTACTTGAGAATAATTGTATATACTTCAGATATATATGAATATAAATCTAATATAATTACATGAAGCATACAAATACACCATGGTAGATGAAAATTAATTAATGGCCCATTTATCTATAAATAATTAAAATACATATTTGTTGATTACAATAAACAATTTCAAAGACAATAATTAGCAACAATTATATTTTACCCAATATATTTCATACAAACCCTAGTCCAATTTTATCAAACATAAATTTACAAAAATGAAATTAATAAAAAAACCAAACCCTAGATCTAGATCCACATGCACATAAAACATCCATAAAACTAACTAATTGTTCACTAAATTTAAGAAACTAGACCAAATAAGGGTATGAGCTTGTTCCCCTCCCTACTTTACCCTAGTACATTCAAAACTTGGGTCTAATTTACTTCATAAGTAACTCAAGCACCATAGAAGAGAGAGAAAAACAAAACTCTAATTACTCACTAACCAACCATTAAAACTTCAAAAAAGTGTGGAATAGCATTTTCTTACCTTCTACAACCTCTCCACCAAAGGATTTAAGATCAAAACCTTTCCCCCTTAGTAGAGCAATTTTTGGGAGGTGTCCAAGGCCTCCCCACCTTTCTTTCACGGGTTGGAGTAAGTGACCCGAGGAGATAGAAGGTACTACAATTTGTTTTATATGTGGATCATTTGAAGGGATGGCTGGTGATTGAACCGTCCTACAAATCGAAGGTATTTATACGAGGGCATTTGTAGGGACGGCTCAATCACCAGCCGCCCCTACAAATAGCAACGCCGGAGACGGTTGGTGAGTGAGCCGTCCCTACAAATCAGACCCATTTGTAGGGGCGGCTCGTATCACTAGCCGCCCCTGCTGTTCCATTTGTAGGGGCGGCTGGTGTCTGGGCTCCTGAGCACACTACTGTAGGAGCGGCTCCATCACCAGCCGTCCCTACAAAAAATTTGTCCCGTTGCTACAAACCGTTTTTCAAGTAGTGACGGCCACCGTGATAGTTGTGTCGATCTTGGACGTTGCCGTGGGCACTGCTGGCAAGGGAGCACCACCATCTCCATCTGAATGCATGGACACCACCCCATTCCGTGAAGAACTCATCTCGCGAGAAAAGCTCCGAAGAAAGCGGATGTAGAGGATACTAACCAGCGGACTGGGTTTGGGCTGGGAATGATTGGAAGGGCCCAAGCAGGACCCAAATGAATATAACTAAGAAAATGATAACTTATTAAGTTGGGCTGCTTTGAGACGTGTGCAATTTTCAGAAAAAGGAGTACCGGAGCAGTTCTCTTTATATATATTTAGATGTAAATGCATAGCAAAAACTATGTATCTAAAAAAAGTCAAAACTTCTATTACAATTTGGAACAGAGGGAGTATTATATAGTTATAAGCTTCTGCATGACGGTTTCCAAAGAAAGAAAGAAAGAAAAGCTTCTGGCGGATGCTTTGTCCTGCTATATGATGCCCTTTTATAGTTTGAGGCCGAATTAATATTAATGGGAAGCGTAAACGCGACAGCGTGAGCATGGCTAGCTGGTCCAGTGTCTCTCTTAAATAAGCGTCACATGGGGATGTAGCTAGCAATTACGACGGCTATCAGTCCTCTTCACGAATCAATGTAAAAACCCAAAGCCGACAGGAAAAATTGTCGTATTCTCTCCATGTATAGCTGTCATATCGCCAGGCAATCTAACAGATGGGGACAAAAGTTAGAAAGTAAACATGAGTTAATTATAAAACTAATTACACAGATGGAGACTAATTTACGAGATGAATTTATTAAGCCTAATTAACCCAGCATTAGTACATATTTACTGTAGCACCACATTATCAAATCATGGATTAATTAGGCTTAAAAAATCGTCTCGCAAATTAGTCGCAATCTGTGTAATTAGTTATTTTTTTAATCTATATTTAATACTCCATATATGTGTCAAACATCCGATGGACATGGACTAAAATTCGGTCAAAGGAACCAAACAGGCCAAGACGTGTATAAATGCCAGACAAGCATAGATGGGCTAACCCATGGGGACAAAAGTTATCAGGATCAGGATAGCCGTGTATAAATAAATGCATGCCAGCCAAACATAGATGGGCAGCTGTTGAGAAAGGAAGCTGCTACATTATTTTATGTGCCTGAACGAATGTTTAGAAATTTTCATGCAACTATTTTACTCATGAAACTAGTACAACTAAAAGAACAACTCACTAGAGATAATCTATATTTTTTTCTCTATAGCTAATCGATGATACAATTGTTTGTTGCCTGAACAAAAAAAAAACAGACACATGAAATATAGGAGAAGTGTTAAGAAAAATCATACAACAGTAATCTATCACTTATCACAAAGTAAACTCAACTTGTCCCAAAAATAATGCAACCTGAATCTGGATCCATTATCCATGCAAATTAGATATGATTCTATTAAGTATACTATTGAAATACATTTCATCTTAAACCTACTTATTTTATATTATAAATGTTAGTAATTCTTTTATGAAAAAAAATCAAAACTTTACGATGATTTCACTTAGCACTAATCCGTTGAATTCTAATGGTCCCTGAATGACCCCACGGGATCAGGTAATCGTGGCCCATGGGAATCCAACCCCGGGATCAGGTAAATGTGGCATCGCGGCAAGTGGGATTGTGCTGTATATCTATCTAATATAAATATATGGTTTATGTTGCTTGTTTTGTTTACTACGAAATATGCCCATACGACTTGCACGTGTTTATGGAAAACTATTTCAAATACAATGGGAATATTAATTGAATTCTTGATATGTCAATTTATATATCATTAACAATTTCTTCAAATACAAAATTAGAATCATGAATTATTTTTTGGATGTATAAAACATCAAAGCAATTTATAAAATTATAATGATGATGGAAGACTCAGATAACACGATATCTATATCTAACGGGTATTATAGAAGGAGAGCCCCCTCGCTATTTTATAAAATGTTAAAGCAATTTATAAAATTTTATTTATAACACTACTGAAAACTCGAATTACCCTGTGGGTGACCAATTTTTCTGTGCGATTTTTTGCTACACACAGAAAAATTCCAATTATTTTGTCGGTTCTAGAATACACCGATAGAAAAATACGAAAACACACAGGATAATGGTATGATTTTTCTATGCGTGACAAAAGACACACGGAAAAAATATACACTCACAGAAAAATTAAAATTATTCTGTCAGTTTTTATAAAACTCAAAGGAAAAAACTATACACGCATGGGAAAAACACAATTATTCTGTCGGTTTTGTATTACACATAGATTAAAATTATGTATGCACAGAAAAAATAAGGTATGTGCATGGATTTGGCTTTGGCGCCCGGTTTTCAGCATTGGCGCCCTGTTTTTGACAATGGCGCCTTCCTTTTGGTATTGGCGTGGTATGAAATAGAAAAGAAAGTGAAAAAAATAAAACAAAAAACAAAAAACAACCTAAACCTAATCCTCCAGCGGCCGCCACCCCCACTCCCTATCCCAAACGCACCACGGCCCGCGCCCTTAAGACCCATCGCTCCCAGCTCTAGGTCCGCTGCCCCATCTCTGCTCCACATCCATCGCTCGTGCCAGTTGCCAGCCACCCAAGCTCCATGGACATTGCACGCCACCCTAGGTCCATTGCCGCCCGCCGCCCCTAGATCTGCCTCCTGCCGCACCAAGAGCTTCGCTGCCGGCCACCGGCCCTCTAGGGCGCGGCCTCAGGCATGCCGCTGGTCGTCCAGGCGTGGCCCCAAGGTCCGCCGCCATGCGACGCGCCTCGACCGTCCTCCAGGCCGCCGTTGCAGGACGCGCCTCTCCTCCAAGCTACCCATGACGATGGAGCCGCCGTTCGTGCCCACCGCCCTATGCTTTGTGCCTCCGTCTTGTCCACCTCTGACCTTGGCCCCGCCGTGCTTGCTCTGGCTTCGCCCTGGCACCCAGGCATCTAGATCTACAGCTATGAGCATCCACAACACCAGGTATGCCTGTCCCTTCTCTTCCCTTCTTTTTGTGTAAAACTTAGCACTGGAACCCTAATTTAAGCTATTTGGCTATCTGTAGATCTAAACCCAAATGTGTGCTTGTATGAGCAAATTTTGATTTGGTCTTCCTGCAGGATGTGGATTGAATTTTGTTAATAAATTTGTCTATGAATTTGGCCAAACTTAGAGAAGTTTGATACAAATGAGTTAACTTTGACATTGCCCTGTAGTGTAGGTTTGTCTCAAGCATTTCTCTTTTTGAATAGTTTATGGATCTTGAAGCCAATACTTCTTGATACAGATAAAGGACTTATGCTTAATTTACTCTAATTCTCTCACAAGTTCTTGCCTTATTATTCCTGATTCATATATGTCTCACAATTAAAGTACTACTTTTGACAAGCTGCATCACAAATCCACGACAATTGTCTCCACAGGGAGTTTTATTCTTTAGGATATTACCATGTTATGATTTTATTCTTGTAGCTGATATGCATCACAAATACATGAAATCAGGAAATCATTCTATGGAAAATCAAAATATTGTTTGTCATGTATTTTCCTTTTGCTCATTGTTATTAGCATTATTTGAAAATCAGGGAATGATTTTATGGATGTATCTCACGCCTAGTATGAAGCTAAGTCAGCTAGAAGTGGTGCTAGGTATGGAGACACTTGCACCTGGCCTTCTTATTTTGCTTTTTGGTTGGCACCTAAGGACATCAAATTTGGATGATTTTGATAAAAAGTAAATGCAGCAGCTAGTTATTTGTGAAATCAGCATATGTTAGTCATACCAACGTATATATGATTCCGTTCTCATTTGTATGTACAGGGAGGAAACTGTGAGGCTAAACGCAGTTAGTTTTTTGTGAGACTGCAACAACCACTGAATTCTATAGGGTGAGTGAATCTTCCTTTCTTCAATTACCTTTTGCCATAAGGACTACTCTGAATTTTGATGGCTATATGATGCAATACCTTGTTCTATTTTCTGCAGTGTGATGTGCTAAATGAAATTTTCATGCCCATTAGTGTCTTAGATAGGGTGGTGCCTTGCATATAACACTAAGTAGTGGTAGTAGTGGTATCTATAAGTTTCTTATACTAATATTTATTCTGTTTGTGACTTGAAATACATCATTGCCAGATGTCATATGCCTATAATTTTGTACACTTCATTGCAATCTTATGCCTATGAAGCCCGACACAGTTTTATCTTTGTGTAGCATTGGAAGTATTAGAGCTGAACTTGGAATACTTTTGTCGGAAGGAGTAGGTAAGCAACTTGTTGTTTCTTAGTAGATGGTATTCAGTGTAAATCAAACTTGCTTCATTTGATTTGTTACTTGCTTAGTACTTAGATTAGATTTCACATATTTAGAGATTGGAAGTTGCAACTCAAATGGCTGTTGGTCCTATTAGATACTTGGATAGAGCACAGATTTGGAGATTTACATTGTTTACGATCTTGCTGTTACTTGGATAGAGCATAGATTATAGTGCAATATCTATCTAATATAACTGATGTTATTAATTTACATTTGTGGGATCACAATCTTTTGGCAGGTAGCATGAAGGTTAAAGCAGTCTGTGATACGTAATTCCCATAAGCAGACATGCTTGTAGAAGAGGATGTTGACAAGATGAAAGGTACTGAGCTAGTGTTGACATTTCTTAGCATTGCTACTAAGAACAAAGTTTAATCCTAACCTCTAGCAACAGCCCAGAAATGTTTATTGGTATTTATTAACGTGTCACTTGGTTGAAGTACTTAGCCACCTATTATAAATCTATATCTTCCAACTTTACTAGGTTGTCATCCCTAGTGATGACGCCAGAGATATGTGTTGGTACTACATAGTATCACTACTAGAATAACACTAAGCAGATCTTTATTAAAGTATGTGACTATATAAATCTATGAATAAAGAGTATCCGCAAGCGCACATATAATATACCCTTGTAGCATTTTACCCGAGAGTATTCCAGGCATCGTTATTTATATTGTTACCACTAGGAAAGTCTAGTATGGACATGTATTGATAACTTATGTTATTGAAGGAGAAGTAAACCATAACAAATACTCTACTCACAACAGGGATAAGTCATAAGATAAGATATGTATATATGATAAGTAATGATAATGATAAGTCACTCAGAGCACTCCTTTCTATGGCATTAGCATGGTCAGGTAGAATATTAGAGGAATAATTCCTAAGTCATTCTTAATTACAAGTCAAAGCATACATTTGATTATTAGTGCAATTACACCTAGTAATAATAGCTAAAAGCATCGTCATATCTACATAGAAGGGATATTACTAAGGAAGATTGAGGGCAAAGCTCATTCTACCTTCGTAATCGGACCCCACGCATGCCTATATTCGGGGAGTGGACTACAAAGGACTCAACGGGAGTGTCGCATCCACGATCTACCACATGACCCAGAATATAGGGTGTATCCGCAGGTAAACAATGTATAAGCACCACGCTTACACAATGTCGACCACCCACCCATGGTATCTTGGATTGAGCACTATATGAACTTATGCATAAACATAATGATAAACTAGCTATACTAAGCATATAATCAAAGTAGACAATGAACATCATAATGAAGAACATGAATAAGATGAATATTGAGATTGTCATAACAATTGTAACTAGCATATAAAAATAATGGAGAAACAAAAGAGAGATGGGTACAAAGTTTATACCGAACCACACCCTTGACAATATCGGGAATCCTAGCTAGGCTCTTACTTGTCCATTTTTTTATCTTTTTTTATAAATAACTTTTGCGTAGCCCCACGCTTCTTTCTACAACAAAACTTTTGAGAGATAGCAACAAGAACTTGGAGCATTTATTTGATGGAAATCTTATCAAGAATATTTTTGGTGTTCACTCCCAATGTAGGAGTAAAGCATTTTTGGGTGGATTTAAATGGAATGGCATGTTTTTGCGCCTACCCCCAGTGTAGGAGTAGTGCATATGTGGGTGGTGTGTACGTGATCTTGATTTTAAGAGCATGATAAACCTCTCATAAGGATCAACAAAGCTTGACTAAACTCAATGCAAAACAAGCAGCATATATAGAGTGGAAGTTCTTTCTATTCTAAATATCATATATGGCTCTAGTAGGAATTTAAGCTTTATCATATAGGATCTCATCATGTAAGATTTTTATGTTTTTTAAAAGATAAATCTCTAGAACTTTAGTATCACTAGGAACAAGATAAATAGCAGCTCAGACCTTCTCATATTTTATCCGTCAATTACCTTGACTTAGATCAAGCATATGCTACCCACAAGTTTCAAGTTCAGAGTAAATTCTTATATAAAACAGTTGTATCCAAAACTCGGGAGAATTCAAGGCTGAAAACTAGGTACTTGAAAGGAATTACGATAGAGCAACTAGCCATCATTTCCATTGCAAGAGATTATCCTTAGAGCTCATTTTATTTAACTCTTAAAAACTAGACACAAACTTTTTATTTTATTTTCATAATTTAAGATCACACCTTAATATATATATAGCTAACATAAATTTTTATTTTGTTTTTATTTGTTATGCAACTTTTTATGACTTTAGCAAATATATAGAAAACTCAAAGATAGTAAAACCAAAAAGGGGAAAAATACTTAGCTAGATACATGGGGATGCTCCTCCCCCAAGCTAGATGTTGTCGTGGTCTTTCTTCAAATCTCTGTCATCCTTCCAGAAGTAGTTTTCCTCGTACAGCAGGTGTAGTAGTGGCTCGGGAATATGTTCTTTGGATGGATGGCTTTACTCTTGATCATCCTGCAAAATATTCCAACAAGAACACCAAAACTCATGGCACAGATTAGGATAAGGGCTTAGCGGTTAGCCATTCAGAGATTTGTTGTCCTTGGAGTTTAGATAGATTTCCTAATTAACAAAGTCTTAGTAGGATGTCTATTTAATATATTTTTGGATTTTCTTATTTATATAATGCAGAAAGAAAATATGTATGCATGTCTTTTTATTTTTATGCCACCCCGGTGAATATTCCTTTGGGCTTTTACACACTGAGAAAATTTTCACATGGGGCTTTAGGCTTTATGATGCAATGATATAATGCAATAATGGATCTTTTTATTTTTCTTTTCTAAATGCAATGCTAATGCAGAAAAAGTAAATATGCTAAAGTGAAAATTAATTTATGCAATACTAAAAAGTAAATATGGATAACTACCGATGTTACCTCACGGTCAGGGTTTGGATTTTTAAGTCCTCCGAATAGAACACTTCTCCCATCTCGTTCATTCCTTGGGTGCATCAATCGGTCCTAGGGATGGAGACCCTGATGATTGCAGCTCTTGTGACTCTGGTGATGATGTTACCTTCTCTTTTCATACATTCTTGGTCTGTGGACTTGACTTTGGCGGAGCAGGTTCATCCTTTACAACTCCTTCAAGTTTCTTATCTTCCTCCCATTCATTCTTTGAAGATTGATTCTTTTGGTTTTAAGATGATCGATGTCTCCTCCTGGAACGGGGCTTCTTCGACTGCTCATAAGTGGTATAACTATTAAAATAACAACGTACCTTTTCTCTAGGGAATTGAAAGTGGACTTGTCCAAATCTGACATAGATGATCACGTTGATTGTGTTGAGGAATGGTCTTCCAAGGATGATGGGTGTATCGTCTTCTTCTTCACCCATGTCTAGAACCATGAAGTCGGCAGGGGTATAGTGATCATGTATTCTTACGATAATATCTTTTGCTATCCCCTCTGGAAATCAGATTGATTGGTCCGCCATCTGCAATTGCATATATGTAGGGTACAAAGGTTCGTTACCAAATAAGTATTCATACATTACCTTAGACATTATGTTGACTCCTGATCCAATGTCGCAGAAGGTCTTGTGGAAGATTCTTTGTCCAATAGTACACTCGATCGTTGGTACACCTGGATCATCCCTCTTAGCAAGGAATGGTGAAGCAAGGAAGTGGTCATACTCTGATCGGAGTGTGTTGATCATGTTGACCGTTTCTTCTTGTGGCTGACTGGTCTTGTTCTTTCTCCTTCTCCTGTTGTTCTTCTTCTTGGTCACTGTTGTCACTTCGAGTAGGTATGGCGTCTACGGATGTCCAGGAGAATGGTGTATACGATTCTTGAACGAAAACTTCTCCTTTCTATCCTTGATTGTGAAGCACATCTTGGCACTATCCGCATAGATGATGGCCTTCACGCTGCTTAGGAAAAGTCAACCCAAGATAATTGGTGCCCTTACATCTCCACTTATTTCCAATACCACAAAGTCTATGGTAAAATATGATTGTCCTACTCGGATAATGGCATCTTCAAGAATTCCCTTGGGGTAATAGAGTGAATGATCTACAAGCTGCAAACACATATTTGTGTACAATAAAGCATCTCCATTAATTTGATTATAAATTACCTTAGGCATGATATTGATGCTTGCTCTGAAGTTACAGACAGCTTCTTGAAAAATGTGAGGCCCAATGGCGATGGGGATGAGAGGTCTTCCTAGATCGCTCTTCTTCTCAGGCAAGGTATAATCTATCCACCTTCCCGTTGATGGCTCCATGTAGTAGTAAGTTGCATTATGAATATCGACAAGATTTGTAGTTTCTAAATCTTCCATCTGCCCCATTATCTTACCTTTGTCGGATGGAGGAACAGTAGCCACCAGCTGAGCTATTTGTGATTCTATCATTTTATTAAAGCTATGCTGGTTCTTAATGGCAAAAGCAAAGCTATCCATTCTATTATTTATATTTTCTAGAATTTTATCATTGGTAGCTACCTTCTTAGATAATCCTTCTATAAAGTATAGATTGGCCAGCAATTAATTCTCTCAAGGGTGGTTGATTGAAGTTATTATAATTATTACCTTGATAGTTACCTTGGTAGTTTGGCCTCTGTTGTTGGTTCCATCCATAATTCTACTGAGGACGAGAGTAATTGTTGTTGTTGACAAAATTCACATCCTCTTGGGTTTCAGGATAGTTAATCCTAGAATGCCCAGTGCTACCACACACTTCACACATCATGTGTGAATCATGAATATGCATGACTTCTTGCTTTTCATTAGCTCAGTCTTTGAGCTTCTTCATCAGTAGGTCCATCTTGGTAGATAGCATGTCTACCTTCTTAAGTTGATGCATACCTTCACCTCTCTTGTGGGTCTGAACATGTTCTTCATTCCAGGCTTGGTTGGAGGCCATCTTCTCCACAAGAGTGGTTGTAGCTGGAAGTGTAAGTGACAAGAATCCACCTCCAGCAGCAGTCTCACGGGTACCGTTTGTCAACCCATGGTAGAGCATTTGCATGAGTAGCCAATTCTCCATCCCATGACGAGGACATTCTGCAATATAATCTTGAAAGTGTTCCCATGCCTCAGGGACAGATTCATCATGTTGTTGCTGAAAGCTTGATATTCTCTCACGCAGAGCATTGGTCTTGCCTATGGGAAAGAACTTTGCTAAAAAGGTAGTGGAGCAGTTATCCCATGTAGTGTTTCTATATTTATTGGCGTAGAACCATTGCTTTGCCTTTTCCAAGAGTGAAAATGGGAAGAGGCGAAGTAGTATGGTGTCCTGGGTTACTCCTTTGTTGGTGAAGGTGCTGCAGATCTATAGGAAGTGTTAGAGATGTGCACTTGCATCTTCATGTGCCTTTCCACAAAACTAGTTCGCTCGCACCATGTTGATGAGAGCTGGCTTGAGCTCGAATCCATTGTCTCCGATATTGACTATCGGTCCAGTACAGATGTTGGCCATAGTGGGAGCAGAGAATTCATGGAGAGTCCTGTTAGCCATGGCTTCACATTCTGGTGTTAAGTTTTGCCTTGTATGGTTATCTTCCATTTTTAAAGCTAAGACTTTCTTGAGTTTAGCTATGGTTCTCCAGATTAAAGCTTCTGGATCTTCAACGTAGTTTGTCATAAGGTTCAAATCGGTCATTCATTACCCTACATAAGATATAAAAGTAGACAAAACAAGGGTAATCCTGCTTGAGCAAGGGTCAATGGTTATCTCGATCACATCAATAGGTATAAGTTTATCAATACTTCCTTTGCTAGTTACCTTCCCTAGCAATAGCGCCAAAAATGCTTGTTCACATTTCTTAGCATTACTACTAAGAACGAAGTTTAAATCCTAACCCCTAGCAACAGCCCAGAAATGATTATTGGTATTTATTAACGTGTCACTTGGTTGAAGTACTTAGCCACCTATTATAAACCTATATGTCAGTGCGAAAAGTGACCAACTAGTAAATATTTATCGTTTTGCTGTACATTGTTATCGGATGTGGCCTAGCACTCAATGACACAGGGTTTATACTAGTTTAGGCAATGTGCCCTACGTCCAGTTTGAGTCTGTCGGTAACTTTATTCCTGAGCCTAGGTGCTCGAAGTTTGCTATGGGGTTACAAATGAGTGGGAGTAAGATGGGGGTTGTTAGAGGCCCAGTCGGACTCTGGACTGAAGAGCTGAGAGTGACGGGAGCTCCTATGTGCGCTATCTATTGGAACATATGCTTTGTGAAGCTTTAGGATGTCTAAAGCTAGCAGAGAGTGAGTCGGAATGATCCGTCTGTTGTTCGTCTGTCTCGTGTTGTTGTCTGTCATTGTTGGAAGAGGGCGCATCCCCTTTTATAGGTTAAGGGGATGGCCTTATAGGTGAGAGAGAGAGTGTGTGTGTGTGTGCTACTAGTCTTGTTACCCATGCCATCAGATACAAAGTAGTTTGTCGGCACCCACAATACTGTTGATGGCCAGATGCATGTGGTAGGTTCCACTATGTTCTTTTGGTATGGCAAATATTGGCGCCTACCATACTGTAGGACAAATGTTGGTGCCCACAACACTGTTCATGTTCTGACATGTCTAGAAGGTTATAAAGTACCTTTCTGACATGACCCCACATTACCATCCTGCAGGTGTGCAGGGTACGGTCCTCGGTATTGTGATTGACTTAAGCGCCTTGCCTTACTTGCTCCACCTGTTTCTTTAGGTCCTTACCGAGCGGGCATCCCCGTTCAATCATTTCCTAGTCGGCTCCAATCATGCTGGTCAGAGAAGAGCTATAAGCAGAGGTTCAGTGTATCCTCGGTCGGAGAAGCGGATCATAGTTGGAAGCAAGCATTGTCCCCTCCTTGGCCAGGCCTTGCGGTCAAAGAAGTGGGTCAGATTTAGAAGTGAGCGTCGTCCCCTCCTTGGCCAGGCCTTCTGGTCAGAGAAGTGGATTGGAGTCGAAAGCGAGCGTCGTCCCCTCCTTGGCTAGGCCTTCTAGTCAGAGAAGCAGGTCGGAGTCGGAAGCGTGCGTCATCCCCTCCTTGGTCTAGGCCTTCTGGTCTGAGACTAGATCGCTCTTCTGGCCTATCGTTTAGGTACTTGGGCCGGCCTAGGAGTTGCGCGTCATTTTGCAACGTCGTCTGCTGGGCCGAGCTTTTGCTGGGAAGCAGGACCATTAGGGACCTCGGGTTTATAAAACCCGACAGGAGCACCTGAGCCCCCGGGTGATTCAGGTAGAATCGTCCGGGGGATTTTTTGACTTGCTAGCGGGTGCGCGCGAGCGCACCCAGTGGGTGTAGCCGAGTCGGTTGGAGGCTAAAAATCTTGGTACTCTTTCCTAAGCCATAGACTCCTGTGTTTCTACCATTTAGGGTGTTCGCCCGTGTTTGTCCCGCCCATGACTTGCTCGGTCGATTGATTACCCAAGTTGGCATCGGGCGACCTAAGCCCCTAAGCCCTGTTGGGTTCGGTAGGGATTGGTCTAGTTCCGTGCGCTACCCTGTCTGTGGTTTCCACAACTGGAGGGGCTGAGCTAACGTCGCTTGCCTTGATGGCTCGAGCGACGTGCTCTGTGAGCTCACTAATAGGTGCGTTCGAGCGGAATCTAGGTCCATCGTTTAAGATGGGGTCGGCATAGCCCTCAGATGGCATTCGACTGCTCCTTAATCCGCCTCCTAGTAGATGCTCAGTTCATTATAGAGACCGATTCAGGTGGCCTACTGGCCTCCCCTCAATGGAGATTCGGTGGGCATGGCTCGAGGTTAGGATCGAACAAGAAGGTTGAGATGACCCTGTCTGCTTATGAGCATACCGGGCGAGGGCCGCTGGGGCTCATCTGTGTTTTCTCCCCTGGCTTTGCTTGACGCGAGGTGGCCTCGAGCCATTAGTGGGCTAGCCTTCGAACCCTGGTCGGTCGTTGCTCATGTTGAATGAGGCAACTACCGCTTCATGATGCAACATGAAGCGTTGTGATGCATTAATTGCATATGCGATGCTTTGGATGTATGGGATGAATGAATGATTATATGAATGAATGTGTGAATGTGTGTATGAGAATGGATGAATGAATGATCATGCATCAGAAAATAAAGTAAGAGGGTTTGGTAAAGTTACGTTGATGACTCGAGTGACGGGTTTGAGGAGTTTTTATCGGATATGTTCGAATGGGATCCATGTTCGTTGTTGGTGACGGAGATGGCATGGCCCACATGGGGCATCCCACTACTCCTTACCTATCTCTCAGCAGTTGCCTGAGCCATCCGATCGACTGAGGAAGCCCGTTGGTCTCTCCTTAATGGAGATCCCATCATTGGGCCCTTCCAAGTCTGGCTTGGGAAGGTGGAGGGCCGTATGTGTGTGGTTGTGCCTTGTTTCCCACGCCCAGCGTGTGATAGTGGTGGGCATGCTCAGGCCACGTCCTGTCTAACCAAGCATCATTTCATCGGGCAGGGTGTGTCCCATTAGTCAGGACGCATCCCACCGCATTGAATAGGGGGAGAGAGAGGGTTTTTTGCCCCAATCCATCGCCTTTCTCGATTTGCTGCCTTTCCTCTTTAAATAGGGGAAGGGAGAGGGTTTTCATCCTATTCCTTTGCTTATTCTCCAACTGCCGCCTCTCGTCCTTCTTCCTTTTTTCCAAGCGTGTTTGTGCACCGTGGTGGTTTCTAAGTGAGAGAGGGTAAAGCGATGGAGAGGAGAACTCACCAATTTGTTCGTGATGGAGTGAGATGTCAAACTAGAGGCCATCCAATGTGGATGAGGCGGTGCTGACCACCTTCGCTAAGAAGGGACTGCTTCCACCGAAGGAGGTGGCGCACTAGAGGGCTCCTGCGTCGGGGGAGGCTATTCCGCGACCTTGGTCCAACGAGGTTGTCTCCTTCCTCGCCTTCCATGAGCATGGGCTAGGATATCCTGCGCACTGGTTCTTGTGCGAGCTCCTCAATGAGTGGGGCCTAGAGCTACAACACCTTAATTCGACTGGGGTGCTGCATGTCGCTAGCTTCATCACCATCTATGAGGCCTTCCTCAGGATGGAGCCACACATGGACTTCTTCTGATGGATCTTCATCGGGTGAGCCTTGTTGGAGGGGAAGCTATCCAGGACCGCACTGGTTGGGGGCTTCACGCTATAGAAGAAGCCGAGGCCGCCGGGCTCCTACCCCGCATACTCCCCCTATGACTCCCATTAGGGGTGGCATGGGGAGTGGTTCTATATCAGGAACCCAGCAGAGGCGCCATTCTTGCCGTTCATCGAAAGGAGGCCGGAGAGGCGGGAGAGCTGGTCATGGGGGCCCTTGAGTCGATAGAACAAGCTGGAGGTCATCGCGGTAGAGCTTCAGAAGCTGGTGCAGCATGGCCTCGATGGTTTGCGGGTGTTCCACACCTTCTTCCACCATCGGATCACCCCGCTAGCAGAGAGGAGGCGGCCGATGTGGAACTATTTAGGCCCAATATATCCTGACCATGCGTCGCCAGAGGAGTTGGCAAAGGATGAGGTATGGAGTTGGCTCGACCGGGTGCTGCAGCTGAGGGCCCAAGAGTCCCTCGATGGAAAGCCCGAACCCCTCCATGCCACAAAGCTATCCACTCTAGTATGCTCCCCTCTCCTTATTTCATGTTTTCCCTTTTGCTCTCCTATATTTTGACTAAGTCGTCCACTTCGTAGGGACTTACCGGTTACAAATCTCAGCCGCATCTCTCGAGGGTGCCAGAGGGCATGGCTCAGCAAGCTGCCCAAAAGGAGGTGGTGGACGCCAAGAAGAAGAAGAGGGCTGAGAAGGCTTGGAGGAGGCACGAGAAGGAGAAGGAGATCGGCCGGCGGGTGCGGGCCGGCAAAAATCAAAGCGACGTGGAGGCGAAGCTCGAGTCAGAGGAGCTCATAGAGATGAGTGACGACATGAGCACCTCTGAGGATGACGGAGACTGGGGCATCGTTGCGACCTCGGTGCAGCATCTTTCACCTGCGGCCATGTCTGCCCATGGTGGGCGGAATACAGATAGGCACGGTGACATTCCTGCATCAAGGAAGTGAGCCACGAGCTCAAATGCCGCCGGTGAGCGAGAGGTGAACTGGGCGCATTCATCGCTCCCTTCGGAGGCATCATTGGCGTCGCCCTCCCCTGCTCTGAGTGTGGCAGGGCGCACCAGCCGGTTAGAGGAGCATGCCTGTACCCCCGTGTCTTTAGGGTCGGCGCATGCGCGTGAGCCACAATAGGGAGATGCGAGCCTCTCGGTTTGGCCTGAGCCATTTGCGTACAGGCTATTAGTGTGGAACGAGCGCCAAGTCAGGCCGTGGTGCAGCTACGTCCTCCTATTCCATGCCTTGTGATTGTAGTGGTGAGCAGACAGAGCAGTTTGACTGGTACGCCCCCATTCCCATGGTGGGGAGAGAGGCCATGAGTCGGTGTTGCGATACAGAGCTCTCCACCTATTGAACGGTTGTGGTTTCCACCAACGCCCAAAGGTTCTGGTGGACCACCTGCTCCTAGGGGTCGACGGGCTCGGGAAGGCCACGCAGAAGCATCACCATAGCGGCGATGTTCTGGCTAGCCCGAGTGAACTATGGGGGATTGTTCCCCTATCCATGATGTTGCGCTAGACCTGGCAGGTGTGACCCCATGCGTCGCTCACCGGGTTACGCCCGTGTGGTGCAGCATGGTGCGCTGAACGCACCAGCACGGCTAGCGGCTGGCTCTGTCGCCTTTGTCGTAGTTCCTCGCCGTTCTCCTATGCATGCACGAGGGCCTCCGCATGAGGGTTCAGAGGGGTGTGAGTCTGTAGGGACTCTGCTACCAACAGTGACTATCCCGGAGCATCCGCCATAGTGTACTCCTAGGATAGAGGGTGGCTAGGTGCCATGACGTTGCCGATGCTGGAGCCATCGCTATCAACCTCGTCATCCATGAGGTTGTGGAAAGACACGAGAGCTTAGCCCACCGTCCCCATGAATTCGGATGTGAGATGGGGCAGCATCAACATCTTTCGGAGCCCCCGCGCATACATGTCCATGGGGGACGCAAGGTCATAGGGGAACCAGTTGTATGGCGGTCGCGGTGGGGACAACGGGGTCCCTCCAGAGAGTCTGTGGAAGATATTAAATTGCGAGTAAAGAACAATATGTACGTTACTCACAGTGGGCTTCGAGCCCAGCGTGGGCTTAGAGCGAAGCGCAAGCATCTCATTATTGAGGTCACCGGGTGGCCCAGAGCTGACAGAGGGCGCTCGTCCTTCGACGGGCGCTAGGACAAATGCATCCTCGCGAAGGTGAAGCATGCCGAGCCAGTCAGCGATGAAGTCCAGGCTTCCAAAGAGGAAGGCTTGGGATGGGTCGAAGATGGGAGGAACCCACATCCCAACAGGTGAGAGCGTGGGAAACTCCAACGAGCCAAAGCGAGTCATTTCACTTGAGCCCGTCATGCCCAACATGGCAAAAAGGTGGGCCATCCGATGATTAAAAGTGTGAACATATGGCGTCTTCCCCATGGACGGCGCCAACTATCGGTGCAAAAAGTGACCAACTAGTAAATATTTGTCATTTTGCCATATGTTGTGATCAGATATGGCTTAGCACTCAATGACATAGGGTTTATACTAGTTTAGGCAACATGCCCTACGTCTAGTTTGAGTTGGTCAGTGACTTTATTCTAGAGCCCAGGTGCTCGAAGTTTGATGTGGGGTTACAAACAAGTGGGAGTAAGATTGGGGTTGTCAGAGGCCTGGTCGGACTCTGGACTAAAGAGCCGAGAGTGACGGGAGTTCCTACATGCGCTATGTATTGGAACGTATGCTCTGTGTAGCTTTAGGATGTCTAAAGCTAGCATAGAGTGGGTCAGAATGATCTGTTTGTTGTTCATCTATCTCGTGTTGTTGTCCGTTGTTGTTGGGAGAGGGTGCATCCCCTTTTATAGGTTAAGGGGATGTCCTTACAAGTGTGTGTGAGAGAGAGTGTGTGTGTGTGTGCGCGCGCGCTACTAGTCTTGTTGCCCACGTTGTCGAGTACAAGATGGTTTGTCGGCGCCGATAATATTGTTGATGGCTAGATGCATGTGGTAGGTTCCACCATGTTCTTCTGGTATGGCAAATGTTGGCGCCTACCATAGTATAGGATAAATGTCGGCACCCACAACATTGTTCGTGTTCTGACATGTCTGGAAGGTCTAGCATGGACATGTATTGATAACTTATATTATTGAAGGAGAAGTAAACCAAAACAAATACTCTACTCACAACAGGGATAAGTCATAAGATAAGATATGTATATATGATAAGTAATGATAATGATAAGTCACTTAGAGCACTCCTTTCTATGGCATTAGCATGGTCAGAAAGAATATTAGAGGAATAATTTCTAAGTCATTTTTAATTATAAGTCAAAGCATATATTTGATTAGTGCAATTAAACCTAGTAATCATGGCTAAGATCATCATTATATTTACATAGAAGGGATAGTACTAAGGAAGATTGAGGGTAGAGCTCGTTCTACCTTCGTAATCGGACCCTATGTGCGTCTATATTCGGGGAGTGGACTATAAAGGACTCAACGGGAGTGTCACATCCGCGATCTACCACATGACCCAGAATATAGGGTGTATCCATAGGTAAACAACATATAAGCACCACGCTTACACAATGTCGACCACCCACCCATGGTATCTTAGAGTAAGCGCTATACGAACTTATGCATAAACATAATGATAAACTAGCTGTACTAAGCATATAATCAAAGTAGATGATGAACATCATAATGAAGAACATGAATAAGATGAATATTGAGATTGCCATAACAATTGTAATTAGCATATATAAAATAATGGAGAAACAAAAGAGAGAGGGGTACAAAGTTTATACCGAACCACACTCTTGACAAGATGAGGAATCCAAGCTAAGTCCTGCTTGCCTCCCTCTAGATCTATCCTAACTAGCTATGATATGGAGGAGGAAGAGCTCTGAGGAGATTAGGGTTTCTGTCTTCTCAAAGGACTTGATGACTTATGATTCTTGGGGGAGGCAGGGGCTAGATCATATAGCCCTGAGAGTCCAACGTGAGACCTTGGATTAAACCGACTTGAGCAATGGCCTAGATGCATCCTCAAAGGCGGTGGGAGACCGCCATACGAAGCTGGTTGACAAGTAGGACTAGGGGTGGCCCTCAGCTTTGGTGACGTGGCTTCTGGACCCTTCTAGAGTCTTCCCACGTAGGTACCGCGGTGGAACTCTGTATTTTCCTTTGACGATTATGTCCTCCTTGGCGGTTTTCTGATTTAACCCTGCTAGAAACACAGATTCACCAAAACTTGTGGAATTTATTAGTTTAAACCCCTAAACCTTCATTGGTGATTATATTTATGCCCTTATGCATGTTTAATTGATTGTTTAAGTTGGTTGTTAACTACCGTCAACAGCTAGCTAGAGTATGCAAGAATTGTTGATTTTTAGTTCTATACTATAGAAAAAACAAACTTAGAAAAAGTGAGATATTAGAGGAACCACAAAGAAAACTAGCTGCATAGATCGTGTGCCTGACTATATGCCTTCATATCATGTCATTTTTACTCCATGATTACTCTTGTAGGCTTGTTGGCATAATCTTTTATGTCGAATTTCTTCATGTCATGCAGAAACTACTAGTAGTTAGTTTGAATTTGAATTTTGATGCGAGGTGTTATTCACTGTCTCCTTTGTTTTAAGTATATTTTAACCAACAACACATTGTTTTGTTTATAAAGCAGCTTGCCTTTATGCTATAGACGAATTTACTGCCTATATAAACTAAAGAAAGTTCCTCCTTTTGTAATTGACACACTCCTTTTTATGTTTCATGTCAGGCCCTTGAGCAGGTTACTCTGGTGCTCTGAATTTTAAGTGGTGTATTCTAATAACTTTGGTTAGGAGAAGATGAGAGCAACAAGTGTGTTACCATAGCAAGTGTTCAATTACAGGAAAATAAAATCTTGTACTTTTAATTGCAGAAATAATACATTCTCATTTGTTTGAATCATTCTAAATTGAATAAGCCTAACTGATAGACTTATCTCTGTCTTTAGAAATTAATTTATTTGAGAAGTGAGGCATTTCTTTTACTTGCTAGCATAGTTATTGAAGGTAGGCTTACACCTTTGTAATATCTTTAATGTCATATGTTCTACTGCAGTTATGTTCTTCGATGAGGATGAATGACCAAAAATGTGATGGTGGTGTTTAGTTGCAAAACATGGATGTGGTGGTGGTTTCTTCTTTTGTAGTGTTGTGCTTTTGCACACTAACTAGTTAGGAGGCTCTAGCTTTGGTTTTATCTATATGGCTCAATGATGCATATCGGTGGTCATTTTGGCTTAAACTTGAATTGCTGAGATGGTAATGGTTTTGAATGTATTGATGCCAGAACATTTGGACATCATCTATGTATCTATGAATGTGCTGAACATTTAGACACCTATGAATATATTTATTACGTTGTGATGTGTCATGAAATTACTGTATGGATAATATATATTTTAATATGTTGTTGCTACCGTTTCAAAATAAATCATTTTTTCTATGCGTTTAACTCTTTTTTCTGTGAGGATGGCTACACAGAAATTTACTTTTAATCCGGGCGAAAGAAATTTTTCTGTGAGTTCACCTAGACCGACAGAAAAATGCACGTATTTTCTATGCATTTATTTCTTTTTTTCTGTGTAGATATCCTCACAGAAAAATTATTTTTAATCTGGGCAAACGTAATTTTCTTGTGCGTGTAAGACCGACAGAAAAACTATTTTTGACGGCTGTCATTCTATTTTTGTGAAAATATTTTTCTATCGGTATTTGTATTTTTCTGTGGGTTTTTGCACACACAGAAGTATTCGAGTTTTCAGTAGTGTAAAATTGAAACATCTACATGGAACGGATATTATATATAGAGGGAGAGCGCCCCTCAAAAAAATCACTCTTTTATAATGTGACGATGATATACTACCTCCGTTTCAGAAAACATAATGTTTTAATTTGGACTCAAAATTAGTCTGAAAAATCTGATTTTTTAACTTTTGGAACTAGATTAGGCCCATATAAGTTAGAGATTGTGGTCTGCACGCCTCCATGCATTCTTTTTAATTAGCAGTTGATTCCCTTAATTAACATGATGAATCACTCTCAATAAATAGAGATACATGAGTAATTTCAGTTGAGAATTAGCCTGTGTAAAAAAATTTAAAACATAAGTTTTTTAGACAGAGGGAGAGTACTTTTTAACTGCCTTTCTTAGAGGGATTATATATGTACTAGTTGTAAATTCTAACATTCCCTTTGTGAATTATGACTTGTTTTGGGCTACTAGGGCATTTTAGGCAAATTTAATTAATCTTATCATGAGGATCTTTGTCTATATACGTCTTACGGCAACACATATGCAAATTAATAGTACATGATTTAATTTGTTTATTGAAATGTTAGTTTTAATTAATTTGACTGCCGTCTAGTTTGTTTTAAGTTGTCAAGCACTACTAGATGCACATTTACATAAATACAAAAATGCGTGCTACTGGATTTGTGACTTTTGTCGCACACTGGTCGCATTTCATGCAAATGGTTATTAATCCTTTCAAATGTTGGTCATTTTATATCTATGTTGTAACTCTTATATTTAAGGATGGATTCAGATTGGATCCACATGGAATCGAACACACATAGCACTATTCACTACATTTTAATTCAAATTCAGATACGAATACGAATATTATCGGATACGAATGCAAAACGAATGTCTTGAATTCTGATACACATTCGGATATCTATTAGATTTTGACGATAACATATATCTATTTGTCTGTCGATAGTTTTAGTAGAACAAAATTACTGTGTAAGTAGAGAATATAATTATATAACCACCATAGATAATGACAACTCATAAAATAACATATATAATAATTATTTTAACAATTAAATATACTAAGAATCATTAAAACTAAATAATATTTATGAATAAATAGTTTAAAATAAAACCTACTTGATGTACTTGTACTTTCTGATGGCAAAACCATTGTTATGGTGGCTCATTTTTCTTTGATAACAGTGGTGGCTCATGTTGAAGCTTTGTATAAGTTGGTGGAACTTTTTTTGTTGCATCTATGCTTTGTGGAACACAACAAGAATTAGAATATGCAATATTGTGATATTTCCTCTCGGCTTCCAATCTTTTGGTGGTGGTGTCACGTCAGAGATAGTAGTTTCACTACCAGAGACGGCTTCTTTGCCAAGTGTCCTAGACTTTGCCGAGTGCTTTTTATCGGGCGCTTGGAAAGAGACTATTTGCCGAGTGCCAGGAAGAAAGCACTCGGCAAACAACTGGCACTCAGCAAATAGGTGGTTTGCCGAGTGCCGAGCACTCGGCAAACAATAACACTCGGCAAAGACCATGTTTGCCGAGTGTCAGGCACTTGGCAAAATAGAACACTCGGCAAAGGGCCACCGCCGCTAACGCCGGTAGCCGCCATTAACCCTTTGCCGAGTGTAATTTTTTTGACACTCACCAAACCATATTTTTTTTTACTTTTGACCTCCAAACTTTTTCTGCAGTCCTCATACAATACCTGGTACTCCATGTTACCAGGTATTGTATGAGGACTACAGAAAAAGTTTGGAGGTCAAAAGTGAAAAAAATATGGTTTGCCGAGTGTCTGAGTTTGGCGCTCGGCAAAGAGGTGGTTTGCCGAGTGTCAGGACGGCTGGCACTCGACAAAGAATTTTTTTAAAAAAAATAAAAATACCCCTCTTTGTTGAGTACCAGGCCGGGTGGCACTCGGCAAAGCATTTAAAACCCCTCTTTGCCGAGTGCCAGGCCAGCTGCACTCGGCAGAGAATTAAAAAATATTTTGCCGAGTGCCAGATCGGGGGCACTCGGCAAAGGGGAGATTTAACCCCGGCGGCCTAGCCGACCCACGCACATCGCACACACGCACACATGCACACTGACCGTGCCAGCACCACCGCCCCCGCCCGCGCCAATGTCGTCGTCGCCGCCGCCCCCGCCCACGCCCATGCTGTCCCCAGCGCCGTGCCGCTGGAGGAGGAGGAGAAAGAGAGGAGGAGGAGGAGAGGAGGAAGAAGGAGGAAGAGAAGGAGGAGGAAGAAGGAGGAGGAGGAGGCGCCCCGGCCGCCGTTGCCACGTCCCCGGCGCTTCCCCAGCTGTCGCCTTGTCCACCGGCGTCCTGGCCCCTTCACCACCGCCGCCCTACGACGCCCACTAGGTATGCCCTACCGTCGTCATCGTCATAGTATTACTAGTAGTTGCGGTAGTAGTAGTGGTAGAGTAGCAGTGGTGGTAGTCGTAGGAGTCGTAGGAGCGGTTGTGACATTGTTATATATATGTGGTTGGATATAATCTTGTGCATGTCGGCTATCGTGCCGTTCATATATATATGCATGTTGGCCATCGTGTCATTGGTTTTCTTGCAGGTTTTGGAAACCTCACCATGCAGGGGAGGTGCTGCTGAAATTTTGTATTGACAGTTTTATGTTTGTTTTTTTGCAGAGAAGAGCCCGTCGGAGCGGAGCCGGAGTACCTTGGCGACCCCGATCGCCTTCCTCGCCGTTGCGGGTCTGCCTACACCGCATCGCCTCGCCACTGCACCGACCCGCCATGGCCCCACTAGCCTGACTCCACCGCCACCCTAGGTATAACCCCTCTTTCCATATCATGGTTGTAGATCACGTAACCTAGTTAGGGGTCTCCCGTTCGAAAGAGATACGGTTGGAAATATGCAGATATTTCCATATCTAAAACCGTACCTGTTTGGAATTGTCCACGTTTTTTGGACAGCCCGCGGATGCGTAGGTGGGGTAGTTTCCATGGTCTGCTCCGATCTGAGATAGAGTTTCGGCATTATCTCCCTGTTGTTCTCTGGATACACACTCTCCCTAACAGGACGTGTATTTGTAGAACAGTGGGGAGGTGCTGTCGAAATTCTATCTCGGATAGGAGTAGAGCATGGAAACTAACCTCATCTACGGATCCTCGTGTGGGATTAGGACCTATCCTCACCTATTAGATAGTAGGAACGTCGTGTAGATGCAATTGATGTTTATATGACTCGTCGCTATAAATATTAGAGGATGGAGGACCGTGAGTGGATCTACACGGGCCACGCAAGTCAGGGTCAGGTCACCAATGAATGGATCGATAAGACCGATACTTTCTTGGAATGGGCATTTGGCGTGGCTGCTAAAGGAGCGAGTAAAATTTGTTGTCCCTGCAGCAAATGTGCAAACAGGAAAAGACAAACGAAGAAGGTCATGGGGGAATATCTTTGGAAGAATGGATTTACGTCAGACTATACTCGGTGGGTCTACAATGGTGAAGCCGATCATTTGAGAGAGGTGGTGGTGAGACCACGCATCGAGGATTATGATGCTGATGCTGAGGTAGCAGACATGTTAAATGACTATCACGAGGCACAGTTCACTGAAGGACGTACGGAGAAGGAGCCAGAGGCAACTGCAAAGGCGTTCTACGACATGTTTGCCGCGGCACAGAAACCTCTTCACGGCTAGACAAAGGTTTCTCAACTGGATGCCATTGGACGCATAATGGCGTTAAAGTCCCAATATAGCCTAAGTCTAGACGTCTTCGATGATATGTTGACAGTTATTGGCAGCCTGCTTCCGGAGGGTCACCTTCTGCCAAAGAGCATGCACGAGTCACAGAAACTCCTTCGTGCACTTAAGATGCCGTATGAGCAGATACATGCTTGCCCGAAGGGGTGCGTCCTATTTAGAAAAGAATATGTGGAAGCAAAGTACTGTCCAAAGTGTAAATCCTTTAGGTTCCTGGAGGTAGATTCTAGTGATGGCCAGAACAGGCAGCTTCACATTCCTGTGACAATCCTACGGCACCTTCCGTTCATACCGAGGATCCAACGGCTATACATGACCGAGGAATCTGCGATACAGATGACATGGCACAAAAATGGCAAATGATACAATCCTGACAGGATGGTACATGCATCCGATGGTGAAGCATGGACCCACTTTGATGGCATTCATCATGAGAAAGCTAAAGAGGCTCGTAATGTACGTGTTGCGCTGGCAACATATGGGTTCAATCCTTATGGAATGATGGCTGCCCCATACACATGTTGGCCCATGTTCGTTATCTCCCTCAATCTCCCCCCGGCGTATGCTTTCAACGACAGAACGTATTCTTATCATTGATAATTCCTGGACACTCAGGGAATAATATGGGTGTGTTCATGGAGCCTGTGATTGATAAATTGGTCCATGCTTGGGAGGAAGGGGTATGGACATACGACCGAGCTACAAAGAAAAACTTCAAAATGCATGTTTGGTACCACTACTCCCTGCATGACTTCCTGGCATATGGGATATTCTGCGCCTGGTGTGTTCATGGGAAGTTCTCATGCCCAGTATGCAAGGAAGGTCTGGGGTTCATTTGGTTACAGAAGGGTGGCAAGTATTCATCGTTCGACAAGCAGCGGAGGATGGCGGAGATTCTTCAGTACATGCAAAGTCTTGGCGCCGCTATGGGTGTAGTTCCGCCACCTTCGCTATTCGCTCCACCTCCACCTCCTCACTATTCTACTCCTGTGAGTATAAATGTTTTAGCTTGTATGTTCATGCTTACGGTTAAAGCTAGTGGAGTATGAAAGTTTTATTCATGTATGGTATATATTTATCTTGTCTCACACATGCAATCTCTTCTCCTTTGTGCAGAATCAATCGGCGGCATCGAACGATCCTCATGCTTCAGCGAATCCTTCACCAAATCAGTCTCATTGGCCATCTGGTTAAGATTCTTGTGGTTGTTAATGGTACTTCTATTTGCAATTGTGGTTGTAGATGATGGAGCACTTGGATTACTTGTGAACTTATTTGTGATATATTGTGAGAAATGTGACGTTTGTGATATATATGTGACATTTGTGATATATATGTGGTGTTGGTGATATATATGTGTTGTTGATGATATATATGTGATGTTGGTGATGTTTATTATATATATCTTCTGTTTGTTTGGATGGGACGTAAAAAACAAATAAAAAAGGTAGTTTTCAGTCACTTTGCCGAGTGCAATGGCCATGACACTCGGCAAAGTGACTACCTAGGAACATGTTTTGCTGAGTGCAAAGGCCATTGCACTCGGCAAACATTACAGCTTTGCCGAGTGCAACGGGCCAGACACTCGGCAAAGGTCTCCTATTTGCCGAGTGTCCTGTCAAGACACCTGGCAAATAGGCTATCTTTGCCGAGTGTCTTGTCAGTGGCACTCGGCACAGTGGCCACCTTTGCCGAGTGTCTAAGTCAATGGCGCTCGGCAAAGCGGCGACCGTTGTCGAGTGCTTGACCTTGACACTCGGCAAAGCCGCCGTCACGGTGGCGCTCGCCGTCACGGCGACTTTTCTTTGCCGAGTGTCAAGGTCAAGACTCAGCAAAGGCTTTGCCGAGTGCCCGATAAAGTGCACTCGGCAAAGAGGTCTTTGCCGATAAACTGTTTACCGAGCGCTCTTTGTCGAGTGTATATCGGCAAAGAAGCTGAATCCGGTAGTGTTTCCTTGAAGGGAAACCTACAGACAAATTGTGTTGAACCAACAAAAATATTTGTGTTTCCTTGAAGTGAGACTTACAGGAAAATAACATACAACCGATAATAATAATAATGTGAGTATATATTTCCTTGATAGTAGGTTATCAAAGAAATTACAACGCATCCACACAAAAAAAATTGAATTATCCCTGACGATAATCCTAAGGGAAAATAAATACCATAACAGTTGTCAATTGGTCTTAAAAAACTGAAGACACAACAATATTTTGTCAAATCACCGTTAGAAAATTACCATTAGAGATAAAGTTTCTATCGGAAATCTCGTATATTCTATCATTGACGGGATTTGACTGTTGGTAGCCCGACAAAAGACATTCCTTGACGTTTTTTGCTTTTTCCTTGACAGTATTGTGGCACACAGGGATAATAAGGTTTCAAGTAGTGCTTCTTGTCTCCTTTGTGATGTAGGCTTGCGACCGGCGATCATATGAGTGAGAACCGCGTGCGTTTGCACGTTCAATGATAATCACTACCGGAGACTGTTTAGTTACCGAGTGTCCCGACAATTACCGAGTGTCAAAAGTCGGGGCACTCGGAAAACATTACTTACCGAGTGCCAACACTCGGAAAACACAAACACCCGGTAGTAGACCGCTTTACCGAGTCCGCACACTCGGTAACTTCAGACACTCGGTAAAACTATAATTTTACCGAAGGGGCACACTCGGTAAAAACAGACACTCGGTATTGAGGTGCCACGTCACCTAGTATACCAACCGTGCGCCAAACGGCGTCACGGCATGACATGTTTACCGAGTGTAGAAGTATTTGCACTCGGTAATAATAAAGTTTTACCGAGTGTAAGTGCACAACACTCGGCAAACACTATCTTTTACCGAGTGTATTGGCGCAACACTCGGTAAAATCCAACCAAATTTCTTGTTTTTCCCTTCATTCTTTTTCCTCTATCCACATATGATATTTAGTACTCCATTCCAAAATATGGTGTTTATTTCGATTTATTTACTATATTTCACAAAATTTTCATTCTTTATGATAATTAGGTACATATCGTGTAAATTTAATTGTAATAATTAAAATCGAACTCGATAAATCACGAGATTGGAAGAATTAACATTGAAGCATACATCTATGTTATAGAAAAATTTTCATAACGTTTCGGAAGTATTTTTACATTCGTCGCTGCCGAACCGGTACATCTCCCAAAGAGACGCTAAACATTCACAATGACGAGTAGGATTTCTTTTAAGAGTGAAATTCAACATTATGATTTGAACTTGGAATTTTTTAGATAGTAAATAGATGACATGAAATAGTTCATGTGAAAGTTTGGTGAATTTTAGGATTAAATTGGCATTTTTTCATTTTTGTTTTGCATGAAATAATGGATACTTTTACCGAGTGTGCCTCAAACACTCGGTAAAGGTTAGCCACGGCCCACCTGTATGTTTACCGAGTGCCGTAGATCTGGGCACTCGGTAATCATGTACCAGGCCCACATGTTATTGGCGAGAGTACAGTCGCCTCAGCGAGTACACGGCGATGGCGAGAGAGATCCATGGGCCAGAATTTGATCCGAGCACCGCTGACCTCGAGGGTGACATCGTCATGAGGTTGGGACCAGGTAAGCCACACGGGAGGTACTATATGGGCAACAGCACCATAGACACGGCCAACACTCAGACACTCGCCCAGATTAGAGCCCGGAGCACGAGTTCGAGCCCGGCCATACGCCCACGCTCACAGCCCCAGGTGGTAGCACTCCAGGTTAGTTCTGTTGCATTCGTTGTCCATTCATTTTCTACCCGTTCTTTATTTGCATTCTAACTATGTGATAAATAATTGTAGGCCCAGATTGAAGCCCTGCAGGAGTCACAGCAGGCCTCACAGAGCCAGTTTCAGGCCCTCCAGCTATCGCACCAGGCCGAGTTGGCACAGGAGAGGGCGCGAGTGCAGGCCCAGCTTAAGGCCTTCCAGCAGTCGCAGAAGGCCTGGTACGAGTACATGGCCAGCTTTTCTCAGAGCATGGGCCAGCCTCCACCGCCTCCGCCGCCGCCGATGATACCGTTGGTGCCTCCACCTCCGCGCGACGGCACTCCTGTGAGTCACTCTTCATCTTGAAAGGCTTTTTCAGTTCAGATTGTGCTACAGTCAACACTATCATGTTAGAACCTAGAAGAGAGTAGGATACATACATGTATAAGTTAGATTATTAGTAATATTGTTCAGACCTTGAAAGGCATCATGTTAGGTTCTACATGAGTACATAGGTGTTTGCCCAATTCATGTTCAGTCTACTCGACCATGTGTGACGATATCTTGCACATAGAGGAGAACTAAACAGCAACTAACTTGATATGTGTTATCTATTATATGCCTATATATTGATGTCACTGTTAACTGGTCTTTCGAAGGAATATTTGAATTTGGCATACTACCTTATGATTAATTGACAAATATGTTTATTTTCTTTTGCTCCCTCATTCCAGGGACCTTCTACAGCTGGATCGAACAACGATCAAGACTTGGACTTGTCTCCGTTTCTCGGTAGGGCTCCGACCATGTGACAGGACCATGTTTCACTTGTTTGTATGTTGAACTTAGAAGTGGGTTGAACTTTGTGGACTTTGGACATGTTGATGGTGTTTGTGGACTTTGCATTGTGCTTGTGACATTTGTTGTAGCTATATGTTGGTTATAATGAGTGGATGTGACATTTGTGGACATATATGTGATATATATTGTCTATCTGTTGGTAACTGTGATATTCTGTTATAATTGTTGTTAATTGTGGCTGGATATGCACTGAAACAAACAAAAAAAATACTGTGCACAAGTTTTACCGAGTGTAACACTCGGTAATGGTGATGTTTACCGAGTGTTACACTCGGTAAAACAGAGAACAGAACCAAATTGGTTCTGATTCTGTTAATTTTGCCGAGTGTGCCATTTTTTACCGAGTGCCATGAACCCACTCGGATATATGTGCCATTTTTTACCGAGTGGAACACTCGGTAAATGAGTTACATGTTTACCGAGTGTTACCGGTACACTCGGTAAACTATATTAGGAAAAAAATATTTGCGGAATTGTTTTAATCATGAAAATGGTTATCTGTTTACCGAGTGCTATGTCTAACACTCGGTAAACGACGCCGTTAACGGCAAGCTTAGGGACTGACGACCGTCACGTCGTAGTTGTTTACCGAGTGCCGGCGTAGCACTCGGTAAAATTTATTCTCCGAGTGCCCCGTTAGTTGACACTCGGTAAACTAATTTTACCGAGTCGTTGTTTACCGAGTCATGTTTACCGAGTGTGGCACTCGGTAAAAAATTTACCGAGTGTTTATCCATATTTGCCGAGTGTTTATCACACTCGGTAATTAATCAGTATCCTGTAGTGAATATGGAGTCTAATTTCAATGCGTATTAGAATGGATGATCTAACCGTAATATAAAATTTATGAGCCGTAAATCATTTAGGTGACCACACAATGAACTGTACGTTTATTTGCATATTTACATGTTTTTTTAAAATATAAGAAAGCAGAGTAATTTTGGGAAGTACGGAAATTATTTCATTTGTGTAATCAGAACCACTTATTGCAACAAAGCACCACCGGCGTGGGGAATGTGGGGAATTTTAACTAGAAACTCGATCTGCCAATGGGATCCATCGTCATCCATCATGCTTGTCACTGCTTGCTCCCGACCAGCAGCAGGTCGTTCACCACGCGTTCAACATTACGCCACGACGCGCCGCCTTTCCTGGCCGCGGCCTCCGCCGCCGCCTTCCACTCCGCCGCCTTCGCCCGCTTCTCCTTCCCCAGATCCCCGACCATCATCTCCCTCACCAGACGGGCCACCGCGCCGCTCTCCACTTCCCTGGGCAGCTGCGCGCCGTTGCCCCAGACCTCGCACACCTGCCTGCAGTTGGTGGTCTGCTCCGCGTGGCAGGGCCAGGCGAGCACCGGCTGCCCAGCCGCCGTGGCCTCCAGCAGGGAGTTCCACCCGCAGTGCGAGACGAACAGCCCCACGGCGGCGTGCTTGAGCACTTCCGCCTGCGGGCACCACGGCACGACGAGGCCCCCGCCGCGCGCCACTTCGTCCAGTAGGGCCTCCGGCAACACCACCTCGCCGCCGTCCACCACGTCGGGGCGCTTCACCCACAGGAACGGGGAGCCGCAGCGCGCCAGGCCCAGCGCGAACTCCCGCGCCTGCTCGGCCGTCATGACGTGCATGCTGCCGAAGTTGACGTAAACCACGGAGCCGGCCGGCTTCCCTTCAAGCCACGACAGGCACCGCGTGTCCTCCTGCCAGATGCTGATGTCCATGCCGGCGAGGCCGGAGTCGGAGTCGGAGGACGCGATGACCTCGGCGAGCGGGCCCACGGTGTAGATCGACGGGAAGAAGGCGGCGAGCGCGTCCACCACGTCCTTCTCGAGCTCGTACAGGGTGTTGAGGATGAGGGCCTTGGAGCCGGCGGCGCTCTCCATCTGCTGGAGCGTGGCGGACACCATGACGTCGTCGGGGTCCGTGGTGCGGCAGAACGCCGGCATGTCCCTGAGCCGCATGTGGCTCATCCCCGGCACCCACTCCAGTGGCGTGTCCAGGTACCCGTCGTCGGTCAGGAGGCTCGCGTCTTTGAAAGGGACGAGGCCTCGTTTGACGAGCTCGCCATACTGCAAGTAGCCCATGAGTCCGCATGTGGAGGCCGTGAAAAACTGCACCTCGGGGATGCCGGCCTCCCTGGCGGCGGCCGCCGCGAAGGTCATGACGACGTCGCCCACGACGCAAGTGACGGGCGGCGCGCCTTGCTCCTCCGCCTCGTGCCCCAGGCGCCGCAGCAGCGCGCGGAACGGGTCGAGGCAGTTGTGGCGCAGGAAGTCGACGAGCCCCGCCACGTCGTTCTGCGGCACGGAGAGGGAGAGGCCGTCGTCGATGACCTCGACGCGGAACCTCTCGGAGGAGGTGGCGGCGGGCCTGACGGCGGCCTCGCCCTTGGCGCGCAGGAGGCGGCGGTAGTTGTACTGGGTGTAGACGAAGGTGACGCGCGCGCCCCGGGCGTGGAGGAGGCGCGCCAGCTGCATCAGCGGCGCGACGTGGCCTTGCCCCGGGAACGGGACCAGCACCATGTGCGGCGTCGGCGGAGGGGGCGCGTTGCTGCCCATGGCGCGCGTTCAATCCCCAACCCCGAGAGGCGTGCGAGCTGAGCTTGGAGCGGTGGTGGTGCGTGTGCGTGCTCGATCGCGTGGGCATCATTTATAGGGCGGCGCGCTGCTGAGAAGAGCAGGCAGTGCTGTGATTTGGGGTCGTCAGGTCATGTGCGGTGCGGGTGGTGGTGCGGCAACCAACCACGGCGCGGCGCGGCGCCGTGGATGGATCGGCATCTAGTAGCTAGCGTGCATCATGTGTGCCTCTGCGAGGTGGGTCAGGGTGAGGAGGGATCGAAGACAGCTCCACTGCACCAACCACCCAACAACGTGTTGCGAATTGCATTGCGATTGCGATTGGCTAGGTGGCCATCCGCTGCCATATCCCGGAAATCTCGCTCGCGATCGCTGGCCACGCCCTCCCGCGTCCGTGTGACCCGGGCGGCGCCGGCGGGATGCATGCCCACGGCGACCGGCGGGGCTAGCCATCGTCATCCACTACGTGAAAAATGGTTCGTAGCAACGAGATAAATTTTTTAGGGCGGCTGGTGATACGAGCTGCCCTTATAAATAGGTAAAATTTGTAGGGGCGGCTCACTCACCAACAGCCCCTAGTATTTCTATTTGTAGGGGCGGCTGGTGATTGAGCCGCCCCTACAAATGCCTCACGTACTGTCAGTATCCATCCAAAATATCTGCTCCCTCCCCTCTCTCTCTCCGTCTCGACTCCCTCTCTCTCTCTCTCTCCCTCGCTCTCCCTCTCCACCGAGCCCGTCCGTCTCTCCCCCACGCCGCCCCTCCCCGCCGCCCCTGCCCCCGGCCACCTCCCGATGCCTCCCGACGCCGCCGGGAAGCCGCGCCTCCACGTCTCCGCCGCCGTCCCCCCACTGAGTCCCCGTCCGACACCGTGTGGTGTGGGCGCCAGCACTCTCGGTCTACGGCTCCTCTCCCTACTTGCTCCCATCTCACACTCCCAAATCTCGATTGGTTCCTCCCTCCCCCGTCTCTCTCTTGCCTCTCGATCTCTCCCTCCCTTGGTCCCGGCTCTCTCGGACTCTTCCTCTTCTGGATCTGTGAGGAGTGGCCCACTCTCCCTCTACCGGATCTGTGAGGAGGAGCAGAAGGGGGTGAGTGGCGGCAGCAACGCATAGTGGAGGAGGGCGGTGGAGAGGGCGAGGCAGCAGCAGTGCGCGGGGTGCGGTCGTAGCGGATCTCGCGCATCTTCTCCCTCACCACTGCTGTAGTGGACGAGGGGCCGCAGCGCACGGTGGAGGGCGGCAGCGGCGGCGCCGTCCCCCTCTTCTCTCCACGCACCCCCTTGCCAAACCCTCTCTCAGCCCGTACTTCTCCCAATCCTCTAGTGTGGAATGCAACAGCGGAGGCGGTGCTGGATGCGGCACTAGCGCGGGCGATGGCGCTAGATACGACACCGTGGAGGAGGTGGAGGCCGAGGCAGCGCCCAAGGCGGCGGTGGGGCCGAAGTTAGGGTTCTGGAGGGGTCTTCATCTCCCCATCCGTCCTCCACGAGGCCAGGAGGATCATCCAGGAGTCCGATGTGAGCTCACACAATCCCTCTCCTTATCCTTATCCTTCGATTCGATTGCGTTCCATTCGCTTTCTGATCTGCTTGTTCGGGTTTTCACAGCTACGGAAGTAGGGGAGGGACAACGCGGCGATCTGGAGTTGTAATGTGTAAAATTTGACTAGGGTTTCGTAAAATTTTACTAGGGATTCAGCTTATCAGGCTAATTGAAAAGCACCAAAAATACTTAGATAGTCTACTAGATGTCGACTGAATGTAGTAGGCAGAGCATTTTGTGGATTGTCTATTGTGCCTTATAGCTTGATTAATTTGATGGATCACAGAATATATTTTTGAACCAAGTTTCAGATGAACAAATGATACTGTTTTTGCTGTATACATAACTGTATCATGTACTATTTTAGCGCAGCCTGAAGTTTATCGGTTGTTGAATTGTTCCATACTTATCTAGTCTAGTTTGTTGAATGACAAGTGCAATCAGCTGTAGAACCAAGTACTCGCAAGTTGCAACTCAGTAGTGCAGTATGTAGTTAATGAATTAGATGAAGCTAGTTACAAGGTGTCCATGCTAGCTCATGCATGATTTGAGTAATCAGTTGCCTCGCATTCTTTGTTTTTATTTTTTCCTTGCTTTTCGGTTAATTAGCATGGCATTCTACTTGCTATTAGTTTTGGTTTACGTCACATAATAATTAATTTACGTTAGCACTTCTAGGGAGACGGCAAATGCGGCATCACAACAGCAAGTGCGGGGCTGGCGAATCCCGTTGGCAAGTGCAGCACCAAAGCACTGCAACTGCAGGGTAGTAATGTGAGTGGCTTATCTCTATTCAGCAGTATCACTAATGTGAGTGGCTTATCTCTGTTCAGCAATATCAGTTTGACAGAAAAGGCATTTTAGTGCAACTTTGCAGTTTCAGCAACACTATGTTCTTTTTTGATGGGTTTCCCTACTGTCTTTTTCAGCAGCAACAGCTCGAGCCTGGCTTTTTCTATTGTGGACGACAACAGTAGCTAGCAGCTATTCAGCGACAAAGTGTAGCAACAGCACGGTATTAAATTGCGTGGCTTGAATTCTCAGGTGAAAAATGCAGCTGCTAGTTTATCTCTTTAGGCTTTGTACATCACTAGCAAGTGTAGCTAGCAGCTGGATTTACATTGTAATCGATTGGGTCCAACTGCTTTATTTCAGGTTTTACAATCCCAGAAACTTATCTGTCAAAGTGAAATAATATGATACTCCTATCACCCCATCGGGATTTTTGCTTGAAATTCTGCATTCAGCTTCTGCACATTTGTAACATGTGTCCTGTTTAAAAAAGATGAGGAAAATCATTCTAGCATGTTGTAATCTGATACACTTTCTTAATAGAGTTATATTACAAGAATGCAAGATATTAAAGCCATTTCTTTGAGGTCCACTAGTATTTATTTATTTATCAAAGGAAGACCTCGGGTCTTCTTGCAAAATGGTTCTGGAACAGGATACAAAAAACCTGCTGAACAATCTGTTAGTTTCAAAAGATTTCTTGATGCTTTGGTATTTTTAGAAATTCATATTTCTTATAAAACAAACTCTAGAATCCTCTTTGACTGAATCTGCTAGGGATTTTAGCTGGTTACTTGTTTTAGTTCATTTGGTTTTTGTTCCAAGTGATCTCACTTCTTGACCCGAGTCAACATAATTTCTCTTGCTTTACAGCATATATTCTCTAAAATGCATATTTGTTATAATCTGGTATAAATAAATGTGTATTGTCATTGAGTTTCAGTACAATCGCAGAAGAAGATAAGTCATGATGGAGTTGTGCATGAAAAATATATGTTCTGGTGAAATTTAAATTGTAAATTTAATTTTTTTTGGCAGAAAAATAATTTATAGGGGCAGTTGTTACTATAGCCGCCCCTACAAATCGATTTATAGGGGCGGCTGGTGTTCTCAGACCGTCCCTATAAAACGATTTATAGGGACGGCTATAGTACCAACCGCCCCTACAAATCGATTTGTAGGAGCGATCTAGAAACCGCCCCTACAAATATATCATTTGTGGGGCAGAGCAAACCGTCCCCTAAAAATCATATTCTATGTAGCGATCGTCTCCGGCCGAACACCAGGGAGAGCCGAGGCCACCAGCCCTCCCTAGCTAGTAAGGATGGCAACAGGTCGGGTTCGGATCGGGGTGGAGTCTCCGTGCACCCAAAACCGAAACCCGAATCCGCCCCGAAAACCGATTTGGGTGGAAATCCATCACCAAAACCAAACCCACGGATACCCGAAACCCGAACGGATACCCGAAACCCGAATGGATACCCAAAACCCGCGGATATATATACACATATTCACATGTATAAACAAGAGGCAACAAATAATAAATATTTTCATGAGTCAACTGTAAATAAATTTAATAATCTAAGTAAACAAATTATTATTAGTATATTATAAAACATGAGTTTTAATTCCAAATGATTTATTTCGGATATCCATTGGATATCCACGGATGGAAAACCAAACCCGAAACCGACCCCGATTGGTTTCGGGGCCCTGAACCCAAAAACCATGGGTGAAAAACCATCCTCAAACCCGAACCCGCAGAACCCAAAACCCACAAATATCCGCCCCAAACCCGATCCATTGCCATCCTTAGCTAGCATGCACGGTGCTCTCCAGACACTCTTTAGTGCAGTACCCCGCCGATCCCCTCCTCCGACTCCGATCCGATTCGTTGGCATGCGAGGCCGCCCCGGCCGGCTGGATTTGACAGAAAGAGACGGCTGGTGCATTGCATGCGGATCCGGGCCGGCTCCTAGAGAAGAGTGAATCTCGTCTACAGGGCCTTGACTCAAGTCCAATAGCAGGGAACACCTCTACCTACACCGCATGGACTTGAGTAGGTAGCTGCATAGTGTGTCAAGATCCTATGTTTGCATCTAACTTACCCGTATATGCCTTTATGAAATATAACGTAAAATTATAATTTAGTTTATTTTTTAAATTGACTAACTCTACTATTATAAAACATATTTTAAAATATAATCCTCAAATCTACATGTAAATAATAATATAAGTTATTTTAGAAAATAATTATAAAACATAAACTAAAATATGCATGTCTACTTGCAGCTCCTTAATTATTGGTTTTTTTTTTGCGTCAACTTCAACAGGAGCCATCAAATATATTTGGAGACTTTTCCCAGAGTGCCATTATCAAAGATCGTAATCCCTTGTGTGCCTCTGAAAAAATTCAGCGGTCTTCAGCGCCACTACTCCAACTTTTTCATGTCTTCCATGCCACTTCCGTCAGTTTAGGTTCTAACGGCGTTAAACTGCAGGTGTGAAAAGATGAAAATGCCCTTAAGTTTAAATATGTTATTAAATTTTTTGAGCATCTTAACGACTTCAAATGAAAAAACTCAAAACTAGAAAGTTGTAGATCTCGTCGAGATCTATAATTTTCATATAAAATTTATTTTCATTTAATTCCAAAAAAAATAATATGATTTTTCTAAGATATATTAATCATATCAAATCATATTTTTTTGTGAAATTAAATGAAAATAATTTTTTATGAAAATTATAGATCTCGACGAGATCTACAACTTTCTAGTTTTGAGTTTTTTCATTTGAAGTCGTTAAGATGCTAAAAAAAATTAATAACATATTTGAACTTAAGAACATTTTCGTCTTTTCACACCTGCAGTTTGACGGCGTTAGAGCCCAAACTGACGGAAGTGGCATGGAGGACACGAAAAAGTTGGAGTAGTGACGCTGAAGACCGCTGAATTTTTTCAAGGGCACACAGGGATTACGATCTTTTATAATGACACACTGGGAAAAGCCTAGTATATTTGAGTGAGGCATGATCTTGATTTGACAAGGGCGTGAGGAAGTAGGGAGGCTGCAGATACCTAGGGGCTTAGGCATATACTCCGTATACACTAACGAATAGAGATTGCGTCATCACTAGTAAAAAATAATTTTCATAGGCACATCCATTTTTTCAGACGTGGTTCTATTTCTAGCGTCTCTATATAGAGAGGAGAACCCTAGCTGCTTGTTAACTGTATTTTAAAATGTATTTCTAAAGGCGGTGCCGCGAGATAACAGCCTGTCATCGTTAGTCTATTTCTTCACACATTCTCACGCGCAGTATTTAATCCTAAAATGACACTATAGAGAAGGTGTTGAGCGTGATTTCTCTCTAGAACATCTAATGGTATGAAATTCGGCATATACATACATACATATTTCCCCCTCAAATTTCAGTCAAGATACGTACATATATTCCCCCCTCAAGCAAAGCTCCAATTATTATTGTCGATAATAATAATAAACAAAACAAAAAACCATGTACGAGTGAATAGCCAGATAGATACACTCAAGCAAAGCTCCAATGCAATTATTATTGTCGATAATAATAATAATTTTTAACTCGGTACAAAGCTGAACGCTGTCGCCACTTACGTACGGTCGGTGTGCAGAATACGCACAACCACAAAATCAAGCGCGGAAAAACTTATTGCATCCAGTACACGTGAGAGAGCCTGATCGATGATACATGCAATGCAAGTGATCACGCCAGGCTCGCTCGTCTTATATGCATACAATATAATGACTGGCCGGACGATTAATCAGACGGAGATGGCCGGGTAGAGGTGCGCCGGCAGCCTCGGCTCGGCGTGCAGCACCAATGTGGTGGCCATGAAGGTGTCGCTCTTGGACTCGCTGAGGTCCACGGCCTCCACCCCGGCCGGCTTGCTCCAGGTGAACCCCTGCAGGAGCCTTCCGAATAGCATGATGCTCATAGCGGTGCCGAGCGACGCCGCAATGCAGCCGCGGCGGCCGGTGCTGAAGGAGATGAACCGCAGGTCATTCTCGGTGAGTGCGACGTCGGACGCGGCGGCGAGGTGGCGGTCTGGGTAGAAGCGCAGGGGCTCGTCCCACACGCGCGGGTTGCGGCCCAGCCCCGTGCGGCTCAGGATCACGTGGCTGCCCTTGGGGACGCGGTAGCCGGCGATGGTGGTGTCGGCGAGCGCGACGTGCGGGACGTTGAAGGGCGCCACCGGATGGAGTCGGAAGGCCTCCCGGATGCAGGCCTTCACGTAGTTGAGCTTCGGGATGTCCGACTCCTGCACTAGCCTTTCCCGGCCGACGACGCGGTCGAGCTCCTCCATCGCCTTCGCCATCACCTCCGGGTTGTTCACCATCTCTGCCAGCGCCCACTCCACGGCGTTCGACGGGTTGTCCACCGCCGCGAACGTGATGTCCTGCGTGCGTACACATCGATATGAGTTCATTATATATATTTCATGTAGATGTATGTACCCAATTACACGGATTACCCAATGCATGCATGCATATGCCTGCCATGTCAATAAACAAGATGCATGCATGTACTTTACCTGTGACTGCGCTTTGACCTCCTCGATGGTCAGTAGCGAGTTGCCCTGGGCGTCCTTGAGCGTGATGAGCACATCCAGGAAGTCCTCCATCTCCTGCCGCTCGCCGCTCTTCCACTGCCTCCACCGGTCGTCGATGACCGTGTCGTGGAGCCTGTTCACCGCCTCGTTAGCCTCCTTGACGATCTTCTCGTGGCCGTCGAGGTCGAGGCCCCGCAGCCAGGGGAGGTAGTCGGAGACGCAGAAGGCGTAGAGGAGGCCGAGGGAGGTGAACACGGCGTCCATGTGCAGCACCTCCATCGGCCCAGGCCCGCCGTCAGGCTGGGGCTCGCCGAAGTAGCGCCTGTTGAACATGAGGCGGCGGATGACGTTGCCACAGTAGTGACGAGCAACGTGCCTGACGTCGACGACGTCGCCGGCGGCTCTGGTGGCGAGGTTGTAGACGTAGCGGGTGAGAGTGTCGGCCTCGTCGGCGCGCTTGTCGTGGAGCCACGCGTGGCGAGACGGGCAGATGATCTCGGAGGTGAGGACGCGACGCATCTTCTTCCACTGGTCGCCGTAGGGCGAGAGCACGGCGTTCCGGTAGCCGCCGCTGAACGTCTCGGACGCGAAAGTGAGCGGGCGGGATATGAAGTTTGCGTCCTGCTTCCGGAGCACCTCCCGAGCGATCTCCGGGCAGGTGATGGACACGACGTGGATGCCGCCGAGCTTGACGCAAGCGATGTCCGTGCCCATCTCGCTCATCATCTGATGGATCCAGCGGAATGCCGGCTTGTTCAGCAGCATCTCCGGCAGGTTGCCGACGACGGGCCACGGCACGGGCCCGGGCGGGAGCGGCGGGTTGCCAACGCCCGGGGAGGCGCACGTTGTGCTGCTGCACTTAGTGGTGGTTTTGCGTGGCCGGCTCAGGGCTCGGGCCAGGTACGAGAGCGTCACTACGAATAGCAGCAGTTTGAGTATCGCAGAGGAGGACAGCAAGGGGGCAGCCAGCACCGTGGCGGCGGCTGCCTCCACCTCCATTGTCGCCATTGTCAAATTAGCAAACACGGAGACGGTGCGTGCAGTGTGTGTGGGAGCGAGCAGCTAGCAGCGACCGTGATGATCGATCTGAGTTCTCTTTGGCTAGCTGCACTGCTAGCAGCTAGCTAGGCCAAAGAGAGAGCTCACTGATCGATCACCCAATGACCTAGCTAGCTAGCTGTGTGTGCAGGCTCCTGCTTGATGCAGAACAGGGCAGCCCGTGATGGGTATTTATGGTGCTGGATCGGCACCAACCACGCGTGCATGCACAGTGCCTCAGCTAACTGTGTGCAGCGCATCGACCATGCAGCATGCACATGTGGGAGCGCAGAATGAGCACAACATGCAGCCAACTGTGTGCGCTAGCATGAAAGTGGAGAGGGGACAAATTCGAACCGTTTGCGTTTTCTATATTACAATATTATACCATTCTTTAGGGTTATTTGATCCATGCCATTACAATTTTCACATTTCTGAAATATGCCATCACTATTCACCTATTTGGAAACTTGCCATCATAATTGTTCCTATACATGTTCCATACCATTTTCTACCCTTAAAACGAGATCGGACCCACTTACAGATCATCGTATTTTCGTATCACCCAAAATACCATGCCGAGCGAGCGAGCAGCTGCTGCCGGCGCGTGGGTGCATGGGCGAATCACCACCGCCGTGCGGGCGAGCCATCGCCGCCGCGTGGGCAAGCCCTCGCTGCCGCGCGGGTGAGCCAGTGCCACTGGGCAAGCACGAGGGCGAGCCGCCACCACACGGGCACCACTACTGCCGCCGCCAAGGATTGGACCTACCGCACTCCCTCTCCTCGTCGCTGCACCTGATGTGGCAGTGCCGGGTCCAACCCTGCAGTGGCGGAGCCAAGAATTATGCACAGGGGGGGGGCGGTCGAAGAATTTTAAAATATGAGAATTGATTGTAGCTTATTTGTTTAGATTTTTGTCTTGGGATTAGGCTCTAATTTTTCTAGATTTATTTTAGTATTTGACGATTTAACCATGCTCGCTATTCTTCACGTTGTAGACGACCGTGTATATCGACATTGGGGCGCATGTGATGACTCATGAATTTTAAAATCTACCGGCTTAGTATTTCAGAAGTTCTCATAGTGGAGTAGGACGTGTGTTTGATCATAAGAGTGTGTGTACATGAATATACGTGAGCGTCTACATTTATATTGTCATTCACAATAAAAAGGAATGGTCACCCAATTGTTTTTGCTAAGTTAAATACACATTCAATAAAATATGAAATATAATGAAACATAAGTATTTTAATAAAGTAAAAAAATTTAATAGATATATCCTAATATAGTAGGCAAACAAATCACTACTACAGAATGGACTTGTTGTCCCGGGCGGTAACAGCTTTTAGTCCTGGTTACCGCGCCGGGACAACGATCCCGGGACTAAAGGTGGAACCTTCAGTCCCGGGTCATCGAGCCGGGACTAAAGAGGGACCTTTAGTCCCGGTTGGTAACACCAACCGGGACTAAAGAGGGACCTTGGCCCTCCAGCCGAGCGAACCTGGCGCACCCTTTTGTCCCGGTTGGTAACACCAACCGGGACTAACGGTTCACCCTTTAGTCCCGGTTGGTAACCCCAACCGGGACTAAAGGTTCCTTTTCTTTTTCTTTTTTTTGTTTAATTTGTTTTCAGTTCAGTTACACGTATTTGTTTAATATATAATATGTTTTTTATGTACGTATTCTACGCTGCTAATATAAATACACGCATGCATATAATTACATCTAATTCTCATCTTGAGCATTATTATATTTGAATAAAGTATGAAACTATATATATTATAGATATATATATATGTATATATACAACACTTTCATAATCTTGTTCTCGAAAATAACGATATCAATAAACATTTAATTTACATCATTTATTCCTTAAGATCAAAGTAGAACTCGCTGTTGGGATTTAGCAGTTTTTCTAGAAGATATCCTACTATTGACTCTTGAACTGCTTTCAGATGGTCTTTTTGCATGACCCTTCGTTTCAACCATTCAGTCTTGCATTTGAAATAAAAGGAAAAGTATTAATACACATATATGTATATATATTCATTTAAAAATAAATAAAAATTGATATATACGTACTCTGAGGACATCTTCAGGAGTTCTTCTTATGTGCGCAGTGATAAATTCACAAACGTAGTATCCACACAAGTTATTACCTGGTTCCTGCCGCAAACACCACTGTACGAGAAGAAGATTATTCTCATCATCTCACACATAAATTGAAGTATGATATAGTAATTAAACACGTGGGGAAGTGTATATAGTACAACTTACTGGTATTTCAACTACATTAAGTGGTGCCTTGCAATCCTTGCGATGTTGCCGAATAAACTCTTTCCAAACCCTGTGCGACCAATAATGTACGATCGTTAATAAATTATGGCAAAGTCTATTCAATAATAGTTGTGCGCGAGAGATCGAAATTACCCCTGGATAATGTCTATCATATCTTGGTATAGTGCCCGTTCTTTTCTCAACGAGTCAAAGATTAGTAATCGACTTGAGTTTAACTCAATGACAATGAGTATCCAGTGAAAACTGCATTGGTTTATACACACACGTACATGCATATAAGTTGTATTGATATTACATAAAATGTGTAGACTACATTATTATTAACACTTACTCAAAGTTGTACGGGAAAAGTATTGTTGTCTTGTCGTGCTGCTTCACGAAGAACATCATGATATTCTCCTGTGCTTCAGATACCCATCGCTCCTTGACAATAATACCGGTTTTGAATACGATATAAGGATCAATGAAGCCAACACTGGCGTCTTGTATTCTTTGGAGCTCTGACATCTGGAATCTGTATATAAATATAAGTTACATGTGAGGATAATTATATACACGTACGTATGGAAGTGAGTTTATTAAATAAAAGTAAAAATCACTTACAAATAAAAGGAGCTAATGATTGATTTATCCAGAGCGTCCATGTGGTATAGTTGATGCAATTCTTCAAAACTAATATGTAAGATGTCATCGCCATGGAAGTAATGATGGTCTCTAAATCTGACAAAGATCCACTGCTCACTCCTGCCACACGCCTGCATGTACCACTTGTTGAGCAAGTACATTTGCGTACCCAATTCATTCAGAGCCGCAGGGTTGTACAGACTTTTGCCATATTTATAAGTCTTCCAGGTATCAACTTCCAGGTTCTGGATTGGAGCTTTGCCCGTCAATTGATCCAAGGTTAAACCAGTATCTTGAAAAAAAGCATTAAGGGCTTGAACCGACACTTCTCCAAAGTTGTCTGGTCGATAGACTTCTATGTTGGAACCATATTGATTAGCAACAAGAAGATTTTGCATTGGTTGCTTCTGTTGTCCGAGCTGTGGGACATCCTTCCCTGATGCTCTTTTCCTTTTCTTATCTGCATCATGTGACTTCACGAGGGAGCGGTCATAGTCTGATAGTGGCGAAGGCTTACGAAGTTCAATCATCTTTTTCTTGTGAGCATCGACCTTCTGCCTCAGCACCTCTCGTGGTAGGTAAAAGTACGGCTTCTCCTTAAGCTTCGCTTGACTCTTCTTTTTGGTATCTATAAAAAAATCTTTCACTTTTTTATCTTCTTCAGCTGCTATTTGCTCATCAGTTTTTTTAGAAAGTATTTCTTGAGAAATAACTCTTTTTCTCGGGGTCTTCTTTGCCGCCGGGACCTTAGACGTCTTTGTAGTGCGTCACTGTGGAGGGGGTGGGGGCGATGTTGGAGACCGGCGTGGAGGCGATGTGGCCGGTGTTGGTGGAGACCGGCGTGGAGGCGTTGGAGATCGTTGTGGAGGCGGTGGGTCTGGTGTAGGAGTTGGAGATCGTCGTGGAGGCGATGGGGCCGGTGTAGGAGTTGGCGATCGCCGTGGGGATGAAGTCGTCTCGCCCCCCGCGACGCTGTGATGAGATGGGGAATGAATGATTAGGCTAGGCTGGGGGGGAGACCCTGCTACAAAAACAAGTTGTGTGTCAATTATTTTTTAAGCCAATAGAAAATTAATGGAAAATAATATTTCATTCACTTTCATTCGTACCTAGGGTGAGGTAGGGGAAGCGGTGGCGCCCCAGGAATGATGATGAAGCGTTTGCGCCATTGAATAAATGTCTTTTCTGCTTCTCCTAGTGTCTTCTCCCCATCACCGCCTTCAATGTTAAGAGGAACATTGCTATAACCTTTGAGCACTCTATCGACCGAGACGCTAGCATATCCAGGTTGAATAACTGACCCATGGATTCTTGGTGTCTTCGTTCGTTCTATTGGAGATACAACCCCGACAGCCACCATGATTGATGCATTATTACCATCTAGAATGTGCAGCTCACATGTTGTTAGAGGCTCGGTAATGTCATCAACAGGGAAGCGCAACCCAGCGTCGCCTTGAATAACTGGCAGCTCCGTAGAAGCACAACTGCTTTTCATCTGACCAACGGGGCTAATGGTGACTCCCGGCGTTGATTGCGATTGCATTTGACTCATTGCTAGCTGCACTTGCCTCTTGATCTCCTCCTGCATTCTTGCCTCAATAGATTTTTCTCGTTCACGTGATTCGAACAATGCTTGTCGTGACTCGTCAACAAATTGCTCCAATGCACGGATTCGTTCTGCCTCCTCATCCTTCTTTCTTTGGCGGCTTCTGTAGGTATCCTTGTCTGTTGGGAATGCGTGTAGCCACGGAACCGCCCCATAGCCTCTTGTTCGACCACCATGTTCGGGATTCTCTAGTGCATATGTCAATTCATCATTCTCTCTGTTGGGCTTGAAAACACCACTATCAGCTTCTTCCCTAGCACGAGCTAGTCTCTGTGTTGCTCTCTCAATTTTTTGGCCGAAAATTAGCTTGCCAGTGTCTAGGTCTAGGCTTCCCCCATGAGCGTAGAACCAATTCTTCGCGCGTTGAGGCCAGTTCTTCTCTATTGTTTCAGGTATGATTCCCTTGGCAGTAATCTCTGCTTCTAGGTTCTGCCACTTGGGAATAGCACTCTTATAACCACCTGATCCCATGCGATGATGGTATTGCGTCTGTCGGGCATTCTGCCGATTCCTCATCACATGTTCCTCACTGTCTTGGGATGTCTTGTATTCTATGAAGGCATCCCAATGGGACTCCAACTTGACAAATGCCTTAGCATTGAAATTCGGCGTAGCATTCTTCAAGATAAACTTTTAATACAATGTCTTCTTCCAACTCTGGAACAATGTTGCCATCTTCTTCATTGTCCAATCCCTCACTAGCTCCTTCGAAGCATCATCTGCTTGTAATGTGAAATGCTGAGTGATATCTCTCCAAGCTAGGTTCTTGTCACGATCAGATACAAAACTAACATTAGGAGCGGATATCTTCTGCTTCCATTCACGAGCACTAACCGGGATCCTATCCCTTACAACGAACCCACATTGATTGACATATGTCTGAGCATGTGGTCCCAATGGTTTGCCGGTGTCGGTGTCGAATTCTGATATTATGAAACGGCCCTCTAATGGCTTTTTTGGCCCTCGGACTTTCCTACTTTTGTCGGTGGTTGATGTAGATCCAGAGACCGGCTACATGAGTAGAAACACAACGATTAACAACAAATATACGTACGCATGCATCTATAAGAGATGATAGATAATCGAATATACCTCGCCAGTATTTTCTTGCGCGACAATTTGTTGATCTTCAACCACCGGCATATTCAGGATATCCTCATAATCAGCAAAGTACTGACTCGTGTCATCTACATCCACATTGGTGCCGGCGTTGATAATATCCGCCATTATGTCATCACTCAAGTTATCATTCGGAGCAGCCATTTGTATCTTCAAGATAACACATAGATAGAATTACTATAGTACATAACATAAGTACATGTGATAACACATATAGAATTACTAAATCCAATTAAATATAATAACACATAATATTTCATCAACATGGAAATAAGTACATGTATATATACACATAGAATGATACAATATATTTTCTCTCTCTCTTAACACATAGAAATAAGTGCATATGTCTATATCTCTAGATATGCATGTGATACACATAGAATGTCTCTCTAGATACAATTTTCTCTCTCTCTCAACACATGAAAATAAGTACATGTATATATACATATAGAAATAATTAAGTACATATATATACATATAGAATCTCTCTCTAGATATAATATATATAGAGAGATAGAATATATAATTACTAAATCTAATTAAATAAATCTAACATGAAATTAGATAAACTAGTAAGATAATACATTTTAATCTAACATATATCAAAAACTATAATAAAAAACTATCTAAAAAAAACTATCTAAATAAAATACTAATTAAATTTTAATACATTTAAATCTAATATATCAAAAACTATCTAAAAATAACTAAAAAACTAACAATAAACCACATGTACTTATTTTAATCTAACATACAGCCGAGACTTTGTAAAAAAAATCTAAAAAACATGGCCGATCGAGAGCAGCAGATCATATCGAGTTCGACGACGGAGGCCGTACGGCGTGGGCGCGCGGGAAGAGCGTCGGCGACGGATGGTGGGGTCGGGTGCGGCGGCGGAGACGGGATGCGGCGATGCGGGCCTGGAGAATGGCGTGGCCGGGCGGGGGTAGACGACGATGGCGGCGCGGCAGAGACACGAGCTCGACGACGGCGGATGGCGCGGCCAGGCGGGCGGCTGAGCGACGGAGGCGAGATCGAAGATGAACAGAACAGACGTTCGATATATATAGCCTGCGACCCTTTAGTCCCGGCTGGTAATACCAACCGGGACTAAACGTCCAACCCTTTAGTCCTGGTTGGTCTTACCAGCCGGGACTAAATGGCCTTTAGTCCCGGCTCGTGTTACCAGCCGGGACTAAAGGTATTTTTTGGCGGGCACTGAAATTGCCGCCCACCCTTTAGTCCCGGTTCTTGGTCTGGGCCGGGACTGAAGCCCTGAAAAATTTGCCAACCCGCCAGCGTAATTGGAAAGGCCTGGGATTTTGTTTTTATTTAATACTAGGTTAATCAATTAATTCCATAGCAACTTCAATACTTTGCAATATTTATTTTAAAAAATACTATTGATTAACTAATTATTTATTGTAAATAGGAAAATTTTGTAACCTAAAGTTTTTAATTTCTTTTATGAATATAGAATATAAATGTTACTAATACTAAGTATTTTGTTAATGCAAAAATATATTTCTAACTTAAAATTAATAAAACTAATATTATTCGATAGGAAATTTATTATCACATTATTGTAACGTCAATGTTTCAATTTTTTCTCGGTTTTTGACCAAAATTGACAGGAATTTTTTGTTGAACCTATAAAAATAGAGAAAATGTAGTATTTTTTGTTCTACAGCTTTCTCAAATGAAAAAATGGCCTATATAAGGATTGTATATATTGATGAGCTTAACAAACTCGGTATTCAAAACTTTTCAATTTGAGACAATCTAGGGCCCCGAAAACTAGTTTGTAGGCGTCAAAATTTAAAAATCACAAATTTGAACCGTCCAAACTTTCTCAAATGGAAAGTTGACCAAAACAACAATTGTAGATCGTTTTGAGTTTAACAAACTCGGTATTCAAAACTTTTCAATTTGAAGTCATTTAGAGTTCATAATACTAGAGTCAAAGTGTTGTTTTTTTATTTGACCAAATTTGACTTTGGTCAAACTTGCTCAAATGAGACACTAAATGACCTCAGATGAAAAAACTCTGAATACCAAGTTTGATCATCTCAGAAAGATCTACAATTGTTACATAGCTCATTTTCCCATTTGAGAAATTTTTATCAAACACTAGTCACAACTTCTTGAATCTCATATATACTTTCTAAAACTATGTCACACACTTGTGAAATTTGAACTACATTTTGTTCAAGCTTTCTCAAATGAAAAAATGGCCTATATAAGAATTGTATATATTGATGAGCTTAACAAACTCGGTATTCAAAACTTTTCAATTTGAGACAATCTAGGGTCCCGAAAACTAGTTTGTAGGCGTTGAAATTTAAAAATCACAAATTTGAACCGTCCAAACTTTCTCAAATGGAAAGTTGACCAAAACAACAATTGTAGATCTTTTTGAGTTTAACAAACTTGGTATTCAAAACTTTTCAATTTAAAGTCATTTAGAGTTTATAATACTAGAGTCAAAGTGTTATTTTTTTATTTGACCAAATTTGACTTGGTCAAACTTGCTCAAATGAGACACTAAATGACCTCAGATGAAAAAACTCTGAATACCAAGTTTGATCATCTCAGCAAGATCTACAATTGTGAAGTCATAACATATTACATAATATCCGTCTCTAAAACATAATATATTAAACATGCATCGTTGTATCATGCGGGCACAACAGTGAATTTCTTCTTGACGTATGACCCTTGGTTATGATCTTGTCGTAACCATGGAGTGTCTTCATCATTTAACATGATGCTTGGATCTTTCTTCACTATGAAGGGTGGAATTCGGACATTTCTTTCGTAATCTTCTGACATGTCTGACTTGTCTTCAATTCCCACTATATTTATTTTCCCAGAAAGAATTATGTGGCGCTTTGGCTCATTGATCATTGAGTTGATGTCTTCATTTTTTTCTCTCTTTGATTTTGTAGACATGTCTTTCACATAGAACACCTGACTCACGTCGGCAGCAAGGACGAATGGTTCCTCTTTGTACCCAAATATTATTGAGGTCCACTGTTGTCATTCCATACTCTTTGTCGACTGTTACCCCTCCTTCGGTCAGCTTCACCCATTGGCACCGGAACAAAGGGACTTTAAAATTAGGTGCGTAGTCTAGTTCCCATATCTCTTCTATGCGGCCATAATATGTTTGTATATTCCCATTTGGATCTGTTCCATCTATGCGAACACCACTATTTTGATTGGTGCTCCTTTTATCTTGGGCAACTGTGTAAAATGTATTCCCATTTATCTCGTACCCTTGGTACGTGAGGATATGCCACGATGGCTGCCTAGCCAACAAATACAGTTGCTCATCAATATTGTCATCGCCTTGACATTCTTTTCGCAACCAACCACTGAAACTTTCCATGTGCTGACGCCTAATCCAAGCTTCAGTCTTCCCTGGAAATTTGGATCGTAAGAACTCCTTATGTATCTCGATGTACGGATGCACCAATGATGAGTTCTGAAGAACTGTGTAGTGTGCTTTATTGAAATAATCGTCTTCCATGCTGATATATGTTTTCTTCCCTAAAGTTCCTTTACCACTGAGTCGCCCCTCGTGTCATGATTCAGGAACACCAATCGGGGCAAGGTCAGGAATAAAGTCAACACAGAACTCAATGACCTCCTCTGTTCCATAGCCCTGGGCGATGCTTCCTTCAGGCTTAGAACGGACTTTCACATATTTCTTCAAGACTCCCATAAACCTCTCGAAGGGGAACATGTTATGTAAGAACACAGGTCCAAGAATACTAATCTCCTTCACCAAATGAACTAGGATGTGTGTCATGATATTAAAGAAGGATGGAGGGAACACCAACTCAAAGCTGACAAAACATTGAACCACATCATTCTGTAGAGTAGCTAGTTCCATTGGATTGATTGCCTTCTGAGAAATTGTATTAAGGAATGCACATAGCTTCATGGTGGCTAGACGTACATGTGGAGGTAGAATTCCTCTTAAAGCAACTGGAAGCAATTGCGTCATAAGCACGTGGCAGTCATGGGACTTTAAGTTTAGGAATTTCTTATCTGGCATATTTATTATACCCTTTATATTGGAGGAGAATCCCGATGGGACCTTGATGCTGCTTAGACATTCGAACATGCTGTCCCTCTCTTCTTTGCTAAGCGTGTAGCTAGCAGGACTTAAGTAATGACGTCCATCATCTGTCTTCTCTGGATGAAGATTGTCTCGTTCTTTCATGCCCTGCAAGTCCTGGCGTGCTTCAAGTGAATCCTTTGGCTTCCCGTACACACCCATGAATCCTAACAGGTTTACACAAAGATTCTTTGTTAGGTGCATCACGTCGATTGCGTTGCGGACCTCTAGGACTTGCCAATAGGGTAGCTCCCAAAAGATGGACTTCTTCTTCCATATGGGTGCGTGTCCCTTAGCATCTTTGGGAATAGATTCACTGCCTTGTCCCTTTCCAAATACTACTTTCACATCCTTGACCATTGCGAGTACATCTTCCCCGGTTCGGTTATGAGGCTTCTTCCAATGGTCTGGCTTACCTTTAAAATGCTTCCCTTTCTTTCTTACTTGGTGATTCAACGAAAGGAATCGACGATGGCCAAGGTACACGACCTTTTGACATCTTTTCAAATATATACTGTCAAGGTCATCAAAACAATGTGTGCATGCATTATATCCTTTGTTTGTCTGACCTGAAAGATTACTTAAAGCAGGCCAATCATTGATTGTTACGAACAACATTGCTTGTAGGTCAAAGTGTTCTTGTTTGTACTCATCCCAGACACGTACACTTGGTTTGTTCCATAAAACTAGAAGTTCTTCAACTAATGGCTTCAGATAGACATCAATATCGTTGCCAGGTTGCCTCGGACCTTGGATGAGGATTGGCATCATAATGAACTTCCGCTTCATACATAACCATGGAGGAAGGTTGTAGATACATAGAGTAACTGGCCAAGTGCTATGACTAGTGCTCTGCTCTCCAAAAGGATTCATACCATCTGTACTTAAGGCGAACCTTAAGTTTCTAGCCTCATTTGCAAACTCTGGAAATTCCCTGTCTATCGCTCTCCACTAGGACCCATCAGCTGGGTGTCTCAGCATATTGTCTACCTTACGGTCTTCTTTATACCACCGCAACAACTTTGCATCGTCTTTATTTCTGAACAAACGTTTTAAGCGTGGTATTATAGGAGCATACCACATAACCTTGGCAGGGATTTTCTTTCTAGGACGTTGTTCACCCTCGACGTCACCAGGATCATCGCGCCTGATCTTATACCGCGATGCTTTACATACCGGGCATTCATCCAAATTCTCGTATTCATTGCCATGGTAGAGGATGCAGTCATTAGGACATGCATGTATCTTCTGGATTTTTAATCCCAATGGGCAGACAACCTTTTTTGCTTTATACGTAGTGGTGGGCAATTCATTTGGCTTCGGAAGCATCTTCTTTATAAGGTTCAATAAATTCCCAAATGCCTTGTCGGATATACCATTCTTTGCCTTCTACTGTAGCAATTATAGTGTTGTACCCAGCTTTTTTTGCCCCTCTTCGGCCGTCGGGTATAGCAACTTTCTATGATCCTCAAGCATGCGCTCGAACTTAACTTTCTCTTTTTCACTTTCCCATTCTTGTTGTGCATCACGAATGGCATCGCCAAGAGCATCACCGAGATCATCTTCTACCGCTACCTCTTCTTCATCTCCCCCCATTGTAGTACCATCAAAGGCACCATACTGAGCAATAATGTCATCAATGTCTAAATCTTCCCCTTCACCTTCTTCCATCATGATCCCGCTTTCTCCATGCTTAGTCCAACATATATAGTTTGACATGAAACCTGACTTAAGCAAATGTGAATGAAGACTCATTGAGCTTGAATATTCCTTTAAATTCTTACACAGGGCACATGGACAGCACATGAAACCATCCCGCTTATTTGCCTCGGCCACACCTAAGAAATAGTGCAAGCCCTCAATAAAGTCTTGGGAGTGGCGATCGGCATTGTACATCCAATGGCGTGACATAATCTGTATTACACGACAAATTATGAAAACCTTGAACATAATTTAGTATTTTATTACACAACATAAATGACACACACACGGTTGATTAATTAACTAAGTCTGGCTACAACGTAAGCAATCCCAACTATCACTAAACAAACTAAAACTACAATGCTCTTCAGTAACATAATTATTTCGTGATCGTACGCAACTAAAACAGACAAATCATTGTTCTGTTGAATATCAATAAGCTTCTCCTGCTGGCTCACTGCCTCATCAGCAGCAGCCGCTACCTCAAGCGCACCCAAATTCTGCACGTATGTAGCATAATCTTCCTCCCAGTACCAACCATCGCATCCATTGCCCTCCCACTGTAATTAAAGCCAAAAATTATTTAGTCAAAAATATTCAAGAAAAGCAGGTCAATTAGCCATACAGATAAAATGCGTAAGAAACTCACATCGCGATCCGGGCACTTATAGAAAACATGACCCTTGTTGGGTCCCTGTCTCTTGACTCGGTACTCCATCACAATCTTCTGCTTACACTTGCCGCAGATAATGAGAGGGAGTTCTGGCCTCAGTCGTTTCGTAACCGAACGAGAGGCCGATGATCCGGTACCAGTTGTCATCTACTTTCTATACTTATTTTTGCAAACTAGTGTAAATTTCATATTTTCTAAAATGATATATTTAAACAAAACTAGTACGGATTTCACATGTTTCAATAAATAACCATCCGTACTAGTTGACCTTGCTTACGTGATCATCTCGGCCAGCATTTCTCCACCGTACTTGGCCAAAGAAGAGCTTCGATTCTACGAGAAAGGGAACACGGTCTTCCACGACAGTTGTCGCTCTCCCTCGTAGAATCAAAGCTCCTCCTTGACGTCCGTTACCGCTCGGCAGAGAACATGCTCGCCGACCTGAACACGGTCCGCAAGTTCAACTAGTATGAATTTTCTACAATTTTCTAACTATTTTCTAAGTTTTTCATTTCATGGAAAATTTAATTCTAAAAAATAAAAGGCATGATTTCTAAGTATTTCATTTCATGAAAAAAATAATTCTAAGTGGCCTGCTCGACATCGGCGAGCTCGTGGGCGTTTAGGTTGCCGAGGATAGTAACATTTGTAGATGACATTTGTAGGTCCGAAGTTATCAAATATCCATCAAATTATAGCTCAAAAACATGTTTCAATAAATAACCATCCATACTAGTTAACCTTGCTTACGTGATTATCTCGGCGAGCATTTCTCCACCAGACGGCACCGTACTTGCTAAGGAAGAGCTCCGATTCTATGAGAAAGGGAACACGGTCTTCTACGACCGTTGCCGCTCTCCCTCGTAGAATCAAAGCTCCTCCTTGACGTCCGTTACCGCTCGGCAGAGAACATGCTTGCCAAGCTGAACGCGGTCCGCAAGTTCAACTAGTACGGATTTTCTACAATTTTCTAACTATTTTCTAAGTTTTTCATTTCATGGAAAAATTAATTCTAAGATCACATAAGCCACCGGGGACGAGGATGGCGCGTGCTCCAGCGAGGACGAGCGAGGCGTGATTTTGATGAACTAATTTAACTTTTGTTTATCCAAACATATATGCAAATCATCATGTGATTTTGAGCTAAAAATGACATATAAAATCATAATAAAGTCCAACATATAAAGTTACACATGCATCTACATCGCAAAATGAGATAAGCTACTGATAAAACATAAGATGATTAAGTTTATTACCTCCAAAATCGAAGAGCAACACCAATGGAGGGGGAGAGAGCAAGAACAACAACAAGCTGAAGAACAGAGGCAGTGAGTTTGAATGGAATGGCTCGGGCTCGGGGAGGAAGAAATGAGCTGGATTGTAGGCCGGGATAATTAGTCCCGATTAGGGGTCCAAACCGGGACTAAAGATTAATCTTTATTCCCGGAAAATTACCCAAACCGAGACTAAAAGCTTTAGTCCCGGTTGGTATTACGAACCGGGAGGTTGGTAATACCAGCCGGGACTAAAGATCCCTGCCCCGCGGACGACCGTTGGGCAGGGACCTTTAGTCCCGGTTGGTATTACCAACCGGAACTAAAGGGTCCTTTAGTCCCGGGGGCAAAAAATGCCGAGGCTAATGCTAATTTGGGATATCGTTCTAAAGTCTGTTCTCTAGTAGTGAATAGATAAATCAAAATATTTTATTCTATCTATATTCTGTGTGATTTTATTGTCTAAAAGATATCGATAAACATTATAACAAGATTTTCTTTATTATACTCATTTAATATAAACATATAGTCCATTTACTATATATATTATATATAATTGTATTGTTAGGGGGGGCATGGCCCCCGCTGCCCCCTGGCTCAGCCAGTGCGATCGTGCCTCCTTCGCCGGACACCACCAGATCTAGCATGGGGACATATTCCACCAATGGACATCGTGCCTCCTTCGCCGGACACCACCAGATCATTCCACCAATGGACAGCCCACCTCACCGGAGGACGGTGAGCTCGCCCGCAGTGAGAGGAAGGAGATGACATGTGGGCCTCACTAGTACAGAAATAAGCTTTAATCCCGGTTCTTAACCCCTTTAATCCTAGTTTTGGAACCGGGACTATGCAATCGGGACTAAAGGTCTTGATTTTTAGTCCCGGTTCTTCCAATCAGCTGTGGAGATTCGAACCTACGACCTCCCACTTCAGCTCTTGCACGCGTTACCATCTCACCTACCACCACACATCTAACTTAGATAAGATACGCTTTCCTTTTAAATTCAGTTTGGAGACACCTTTAGTCCGGGTTTGAGACATAAACCGAGACTAAATGTACCTTTAGTCCAGGTTCGTGTCTAAAACCGGGACTAAAAGTCACACTTTTAGTCCGGGTTCATGTCTCGAACCAGGACTAAAGATTCTTGCACTGACGTGGCTCTGACACACCTCAGTAGCTGTTGGGCAGGGACCTTTAGTCCCGGTTGTCCCGGTTGGAGCTACCAACCGGGACTAAAGGTTTCTCTAGTCCCGAGCGTGAAAAATACCGGGACTAAAGCTAAATTTCGAAGTGGATCAAAAGCCGTTTCTCTACTAGTGCCTGCATGTCATTGAGTGGGGGAGAGGGCAATCATAGGGATATTTTAGGCTATACAAAAATAATACGACGATCTGTAAGTGGGTCCAATCTTGTTTCAAGCGTAGAAAATCACTTGAATTCGGTACAGGAACAATTGTAATGGCGAGTTTTCAAATAGGTGAATAGTAATGGGATGGCATATTTCAGAAGTGCAAAAATTGTAATGGCATGGGTCCAAATAACCCTCTTTTTGTTGTTCTCGAATTTAGCCAAATATAAATACTTCCACTTTCAACTAGCTAGTTTCATAGCTATTTTTTTATTTATTATTTTCATAATATGGAAAATTTTCGATCCAACCATTTTTTGTTTTATTTCTATATTGGAATAATACCTTTTTCAACCATTTTCACCTCAAGTGGACCACCTAATAACATGTGAGATAGCCTTTGTGGCTATCTATTACTCACTATGTTTTTGAATAAATAAAATTTTAGAGTTATTCCAGTTAATCTTTTTTTAAATTTGACAAACTTTATAAAGAAAACACTGACATTTATGACATCAAATAACTATATGATAAAATATAAAGAGTAAAATACACCGAAGGTTGTTTAACTGTTGATGGGGTGTCATATAGATTCATCAACTCTCTTAATATATATATATATATATATATATGTTTGGATCCTTAAACTTTTTAAGTGGTTCAACAGAGGTCCATGCCTCTTTCTTTAGCAATTAGATGTCCATTTAACGGCAAGTGTGGCGGATATATGCAATTAGCCCCTTCTCTTTTCCCTCTCTTCCATCCAGCTCCTTTCTTCTTCCTCCAACCGCCTGCCGCCGTGTGTCATTCGGTCATTATATGTCGGCTGCGCTGAGCACGTACAGTGCGGGCGCTTGCGTGCAGTTTTTTTCATTTTTGTGTCACGGTGGAGGCTCACAGGGCGCTTGACTTTGCATCCGCTGCCAAGTTAAGTGGCCGGCGCTTCTACGTGATTAAGTTTGAAAATTAACGGTTACAACCTAGATTAGCACAAAAAATAATTTAGTCCATCATTGTAGGTTTGAACGCTTGTAGGAAAACAAATTAGCTTCTTTTTTTAAGCGCCTGTTCAGGCATCGTTGTACATGGCCTACCCTCGCCCTGGCCGCACCTCGTCGGCGCTGGCTGCTAGCTCAGCCGCACAACCGCCCGCCAACTGCCCCACTCTCGGCGCACATCAGAGCACTTGGAGGCCCTGCCCCATGCCGGCCCACCGGCCATGTTCCAGTTCCACGCCCACCACGCAGAGGGCACGTGCGTCAGCGCTGTCCAACGCGCTCACCGCCGCGGTCAAGCGCGCGTAGGAGAACCAGCGCCGGGGCATGCAACTCGATCGGGCTCCGCCGACCGCCGCGGAGGGCCAGCACGTCGCGTGACCCTCGGTCGCAGTCGCGCGTTCACGTTGAGCCTCCGTCGCTCGGCGTTTGGCGGGATTAAATCGCTTATTTGGCTCATATAAGCTGAGCGAACGCTCCCCAAACAGGCCTATAATGGGTCTCTGGCGCACGATTCAATTTGTGCGCGGTGAGTACGTACGTGGATGCATGCAGCACCAACTCGATCCATGCATGCATGCAGCATCCATGGACTCGACAATTAATGATCACATGGAGATCCCCTCACCTCATTTTTTTTTTGAGATAAGTGTTATTGGTTGGTTTTGGTAATCGCATGCACACTTGACGCAGGCCTGCAAGCTCTCCCCTTACAACTAATAGTAAGTTAAGTCACGTGGATCCATGTGTGCACGTATCCACGGAGATCGATCGGGTCAGACCGGATCAGAGCTAACTAGCTAGGTAGGACCACAATAAATAATGCATGTAAAAAAGCTTATCTATCCACGCGTAATCAATCGATATCAGTGCAAATAATGCATGCACGTGATTTTCTTTTTCTTTTGGACAAATCATATTAAAACTCGACACACAGTAGGCACCAAATTACATTGGAAACAAATTCTGAAATAAAAATATACAATATGCTATCTAGGTCCTTCCAACATTTTCTTCTCTAACTCCTTTCGTTTATGCAGCCAATACTCTAGATAAATATATAGACACCATATATCGAACACCAAAACCGCAGTGCGGTTCTCATGCCGAATCCATCGTCCAATCCCAAAACCTTGGACATATGTCCTAAGATCGAATATTCATAAACAAAACCAAAATGCATATGATTTCAGTGACCGATCTAGAAAAATAAGTTACCGAGAAGGTTGCTCCTATTATTTTTCATCTCTAGCCTCTCCTTTCAAGCTTCTATGGTTACCAATTTGTAAGGGGGGTTATGAGGGGCTTCATGCTTCGAGTAGCGATAGCGGAGGCTTGACCCCACCCCACCTTGGTGCAAGATCCACCCTTATCTAAATCGATAAAAGAACATCAGCGGTTGAAATATTATTGGGTACATCAACACTTCCACCTTTTGATCCTCAAGTTGGACGCTTGATTTCCTCTTTTATGGAAAAATTTGGTGGGGATTGCCCCATGGGGCAGTTGTGGGCAACCTTCTGAGACATCATGTGTCCATACACAATCATCGAGTGCGTGAGAGTGTTGTACCTTTTCTTTCCGACGACTCCTCTTGAATTTATGCAATAGTCCCATGCATTGGTTGATCGTGCATGGACACGCGCCATGAATCCATAACAGGTGCCTATGGATGCCCCATGGGGACCATCTCCACTGAATTTTTAGAGTTAATATCCCCATGGAAGAGCACACCCTTCCCCTTGTAGATAGTGTCCACAAAGTGACCTCATACCGATGAAATCGACTCTAGAGACCTCATCGTGGCTATCTTCGAATTCATTGCAGGTAATTAATTAAATGTTCCTGGTCGAACATTAATCATGACTTCACGGTAGATTTATTCAAACTGAATCTAGGCAAACTAAGCTGAAGAATCACGTAATTGTAAAGAGAGATGGATTGCCCCTCCTTGTTGCCACCGACAGCCTCGCCAGAGAGGAACGAGGGGGCTCTGAATTGCGTCTGCAAAATGCCCTAGACCGCGGCGGCGGTGGTAGCTTGGAGACCTGCATGTGCTTTCATTTTGCTGGATATAATGCATGTAAATATAAACTGACCGACATGTGAAAACGTATGGATAGCTGGCCGGGGTTTATACATATTACATCATTTAACAAAACTCGCCCAAGACACAGTGTAAGTTGCCGGCTACTGCTACTTTTAAGAGAATTGACAAACTCCACGTACGAATCGTTCAACAAGTTCAGAATTATACGTATGGTTCATCGTCTATCACTCGTCCTTGAGATTTTATTCAATTTTTTTACCTGGCTTTAAGATTCTTCTATTGTTGGTAGCAAGCTATCTAGGCCGCTACCTGAGCTGGATTGTCGAGGAAATACTTCATGGTCTGACCGGATGTAACAGCAAAGCCTATACTTGCAACAGAAAGCCAGCAGGAGCACCGGATGTAACTGCAAGCCTATACATGCAAGAAAGCCAGCAGGAGCATGAGAGAGATGCCAAGGATTGTTTCTTTTGAGGGATTTTCAGCATTTGGCAAGGTTTTTTGCAGCGATTAATACTAAGCAACTACTGCATGCATTGCCGTTACCGTGGATGTCATTGGTCGAGTGCTAGCTGTTGCATCTATGGAGAGAGATAATTGTATATTACAACACATGATTCCCGTGTTAAGGAGAAGCGATGAGACAGAAACATTATTGTGACACACATTTATTCATGAAGTGATAATACATAGCTTGCTGGTATGGGGATGGTGGACAGAAGCAACACGTCCTGCCAACCATCCTGCATGCATGCATGGTTGTTTGTTCACGTGAAGAAAAGCAAAGGACAGAGAGGGACGGACACGCATATACGATTGCTGCCATACAGCCATAGTCCTGCTATTTACGAGCGAATGGAGCGTAGTTTAGCTAGCTAGGTCTTTTTTACGGTGAAACCTGTTTATTTGGATTTAAGTGCTCGATCTGACGCGGGGTGTTCACGTTTTTCTTGATTTAACAACGTTTTTTCTTAAATCGTCGGCATCATGTTTGTTGATAGCAAGGCGTCTATGGTGACTACGACTTCATAACTCGAGACATGGCGGCTTAATCTTTTGAAGGTGTTCATAGAGGATATGATGTGTGCGTGTATTCATAGGGTAAGTGTGCATGCATATATGAGTATCTACATCTATATACTATGATTAAAAAAACAAATACGGCAATAATGATCGAGGGTCATCGTGGTGCGTAGTACGTGGTTAATAGAGACCCATTGTTTGAGTAAACTATAAGATTTGCATGTGTGGGAGTTGTACTATAGTAGAGGTAACGTGAGTTATTGAATTTCACTACTACAAAAATCTTTTTGGAGGCGGAATATTTAGATTAATGGAGGCGGGCACTGCAACCGCCTCCAATCAAAGGTCACCGTTCATGCGGGATTTACGGAGGCGGTTGCTTTGCCCGCCTCCGTAAATCGTATAAAAAAATAAAAAATGAAAGCCCACAGGCGAGCCCGTTTTGGAGTACACCGGTGAGCCCGCCTGATCCGTGCAGGCCCTGCCGTCGCCGCCGCCTCACCATGCGCCTCTGCGCGCCGTGCACCACCAGATCCGGCATCCCCGCGCCGCACCACCATCGGATCTAGCCTCCCCACGTCGCTCGCTGATCTGCTGCACTAGTGCCGGATTTGTAACACCCTCGGTGTTACACTGTAGATCATTTACTGAAACACTACATGAGCATCGTGTTTATGTGTTAGTGTTCCGTAACTTAAAACGATCAACGGAAACGCGAAACGAAAGTTACATTCCATTGTCACGTAATATCACTTAGGGTTTGAAACCAATTCTTATTAAGCAAAAGTGCTATAGAATGCATATACAAAACTTTAATAAAGTTTGAAGTACAAACTTTGTAGATGACGATGAAATACCCGCGATCGAAAAATGAATTCACCAGCTAACATACCTAATAGCTTGGAAATTATTGAATTTGACGCGAATCCGATCAAGACTTAGTCAAATTTCCTAAGTCAAAAAATGGTTTGACAAGGCTAAGTTTGACAATTTTTGTAGAGTAATTGGGTTAAGGAGTGATGGGGTATTAGGGCTTGTTTTATTAGCCTAACATGCCCTCTTAAGTATAGCATAGGTAGTTTGGCGTTGAAATTATGGAATTGGATTTTTAGGACGCTTTAAAAAGCGTGCATGGCACGTTTGGGTCGGGTTCCTTGCGCGTGTCTGGCCGAGCCCTGGCTGGCAGCTGTCTCACCTCACTGCCCCTTGCATCGCGTCGCCGCTGCAGCCGATTGCAGTCGCGCTTGCTGGGTCGCTCGCGTGCGCCCATGCCACTTGCGTCGTGTCCACCTACGCTGCCGCCGTCCTTTCACCGCGCTGCACGCTAGCTCGCTGCACCGCGCTGTCACTGTCGTGCCACAGCATTGCGTTGTGTCTGCCTGTGCCTCTATGTTGCTGCCCATCTCGACTTCACGCACGTGGGCTTGCCGAGGATGCTCGCATGTCGTTTCGCCATTAATGGCGCCACGACCGCCCCGTGCGCTGCCACCGCTGCACGCGTGCACGTTTCCTCTCCTGGCTGCGTTGGCTTGTAGCGCTTGCACATGTGTGGACGCTGCGTCCCACCAAGACTCGAGCAAGCAGCAGGACCCATCCCCTTCCTTCCCCTCCCTCCTCTGTTGCCTGGGCTAGCTAGGCCGCGTCACCAATCCGGCATGGATGGGTCTTATCCATTCAATTCAGTTCGCCCCCAACTCCGTCTTTGAGCCTGCTAGCCAACCGACCCCGCACCGTGTCCAATCGCGCCTTGGCAAGCTCCAATTTGGAGTCGGATGTCCGTCGTCGCACCATTAAAGGCTAATCTGCCGTTGCCGTGGGCATTACCCACCTGGTCATCCCGAGCCAATTTGGTTGCACCCCCAGCCCCGCCTCGCAGTCCTTCTCGACATGCGCACCCCACTTTCACCGTCACTGCTTTCCTGGCGCCGCTGACGCGGTCGCGCCATCGTGGTCCGTCGCTGTGTTTGTCGTGTGCGTGTGGCCAGACGCACCCATCCGTCCCCAGTCAAGCCATCACCACAGGTAGCTTTGGGGGTGTCCGCCACCATGGAGGGAGCTCCCGACCGCATCCCCGCTCATCTCTTCACCGCCCATCGCTTTGCATCTGCATCTAGGTGAGCATCGGCCTCCGAGAGGGGGCGGGGAGGGTCCAGGATGGCCGGCGTGGCGGTCCTGCGCCTTTGCCGCCGCGCCGGTGCGCGCGTGGGTGGCCGGAGGACCCGCCCATGGTAAAGAAGCAAAATGGAAGGGGCGTATCCGTATAATAGCAGACTATAGGAATAGTGTTGTGGACCTCAGGGTGAATCATCTGTAGCTCGAGGGCAATTTGGCATAAGTGGCCGGCGTGTGCGGGCCTCCCCGTCGCGGGCCATTGTCGCGTGGTTGGGCCGCCCCCCACATGGGCCGCGCCGGCGAGTCGCGTGCGCGATGCGCGGGAGTGGGCTGCGTCGCTCGCTCATGGGCCGCGTGGGTTAAATTCGCTTTTCAGTTTATAGAAGATAGAAATAGCTTATTATTTTACATTCTAAGTTGAACTTTGGAAACTAATATCAATTCATGTAAATATCCAAAAATTATGAAATAAATTCCATTGAGTTCCTAAAAATGTTGTCTATCTGATAGTATGGTTAGTTTATATATGTCTGTGTTGATGCTAAGGTCTATTAAATCATTTGGAAGTGTTAATGTTATTTAGATTAATAATTGTAGGAATTTTTGTGGCAAATTGGTAATAGCTCTAGCCATAAAATTTTTACAGTAGGTTCATTAGATTATTATGTGCTCACTGTAATTTTTGTAGCCTTAGGATAGGTTGATAAATAGGGTAGCTAGTACTCCTTGTTTTATCATATATGTAGTAAATCGATATTAAGAATAGGGATGCCTTTAGTTGCTAAGATAATACATGCAATGTTTCATACCTGTTTAGTGGTAATAATAGGTAACTTAGCAACTTAGTCGGTAGAACTAGTTTGGTAGCTTGATAGATGTATTCTTATTTTAAGAGTTATTGTTGTCGTATTATTAAGTGTTGCATCATCATTTCATGCATGTAGATAACGAGTTCGTAGAGTTCGTGCCTATGGGAGAGCAGGAGTACGAGGAGATCATCGAGGAGTACGAGGAGATTCTTGTACAGGAGGGAGCCCCAAAGCCATGAGTTGCTGACTTTATTGACACCTCGCCTGCCCAAGGCAAGCCCTAGTGCGTAACCTCTATTTTTGAATGATCACTGGATATATTTGTGATATGCATTTATGTTACAGGCACTTTATGGAAACTACATGTATAGATATACTTACCTATGAGTCCTACTAGTATAGGTTGAGTAGCTGCTATGCTTAGGATTTTGGTAGCGTGGGTAACCTATCATTACTCATAATAGGTGATTATTATTATCACTCATGATAAAAATGGTGAAAGAAAAATGGAGACCGGGCAGGGATATAGTTTGGATATTGGTGGGTGTAAGAGGTTGTGTCCTACGGCCAACGGGTTATAGCTTGGTTACACTATTTCTCTGTTTGTGTCAGTTAAGGACCAGCTGTTGCATTGGGCTCTAGGCAAGTCATAGACTTATTATCCCGAACACATACTTGTGTATGGGCGTAGAGAAGGCTTGTTGCTCTCTTGTCGTGGGTTCTGTCTCTTTCCAGACCGACTCATTGGAGGCGGTGATGGTGGAGGTCTAAGCACCGCACTGAGTCCGAGACTTTGGAGCGGGGGCTTGGAGTCCAAGTTTGAACGAGGACCTAGACCCCGCAACAGGGGTGGGTTGGTCCTACTTGTGCTTGGGGTGCAAGCGGGGCGTGTGTTTCGAGGTACCCAGCTAGGCACATTGTTTCACGAATTGCCGGTGATCCGGTACGGCTTGTCTACAGTCTAGCACCATAGTAAGAACTAAAAGATGAAAGGTGGTGAAATGGAAATGCTTGCTCAACTCTTGCTTGAAAGTAGAACAGGTGCTTACATAGAATGGCTAGATAATGAAATAATCATGGCTACTAATAACAAACATACATAAAGATTCACTATCAGTATTGCTTTTCACAAAAAGGAAACCCCACAAACCATAAAGCTTATCATATCCCTTGGAGTTGGGAAATTATTCTCACTAGTCGGATAAGTCTTGCGAGTACATTATGTACTCAGGGTTTATTTACCCCTGTTACAGGTGCAACTTGAGGAGTAGCCATTGTGTGAAGGATTCTTCTAGTGGGCACAAGCAGATCTTTGTATAATATCGATAGATGTTTCTTTGCATTCCACTGTTTAAATTTCGCACTCTGAATTTGGTACTGTAATAATGTATTTCTAAGAACTCTGGATGTATGAAATGGACTAAGTAATATAAACTCATTCTCATTATTGGATCCTGAGGGAAAATATAGATTTTTTGGGCTCTCCCTTGGGGTGTGCTCGACGGAATCCGCCCGATGTAGCTCGATCTCGAGATGCTTAGTGTCTAGTGGAAGACAAGCGCCTCTGTAAGTGCGTTATTTCAGGCGGTTCTACCATAGGATCCACCGCTCTCGAGCCCCAGAGGAGGAGATCCACGCGGCCCCTGCACGGAGACAGCCGCGCCAGAGGAGAGCCACTCTGCTCCACGCTGAATCTGCCTTTGCTCCTTGCCGGAGGCGAGGAGTGCAGCAGCCGTTTCTGCTCCATGCCGGAGGAGAGCAGCAGCAGCCCGATGGTTTTGGCCCCATGCCGCCGCCCGTCGGGTCCAGCCCTATGCCACTACGAGGCGCCACCGCCTGCCCCACCGCGCGGTGGCTCAAGGCGGCACCGCCCGACCCTCCACCGCCTGTGTTGGGAGGAGGAGAGGGAGCGGGTCTTGCGTGCGCTACTCGAAGGGACTCAGAGGGAGCACCACTCAGAGGCTGAGGGAGAGAGAGAGGGAGAGGGAGTGAGTGAGTGAAGGGAGGAAGAAACCCTAACTTCTTCTATTTATACCGAAGACGGCTATCGGGCCTCGCCTAGGCCTGTTGGGCCTCAGCCTTTTTTGAAGGCGGGACTCATTGTGTTCCCGCCTCCAAAAATAGATTTATGAAGGTGACACTGTTGACACAAAAATATGGCGATGTGATCAACACACAGCAAGCCAGAAGATCTGAGTGTAATGAGACCAGAGATCTGCTTGGCTTCAACACAGAACCAACTGATTCTGAAAACCCAATGATGTGCTAGTCAATTTGACCTACAATTGACAAGGAGAGAAAATTTTATCAGTAATTTAAGGTGGAACATGTCGGTGTTGCACCAGACAGTTCCAAATATACGTCTAGATAGCCGATTCAATAAGGCTATCGACTAAATAGTCGATATTCGGCGTATCCATAAAATGATGATATTTAAATCAAGGATTGTCGGCTAATATTAAATGATAATGATATGAATCAAAATAACCGATGCTCATGGATCATAGCAGATTTATGATAACTAATTAATCTAGACAAAAACAAGTACAATATACCCAAATACAAAATCAGAAGATCTTTCCTTAAAATTCCAACATATATGATCAAATGATCGATTGATGTTATCGATCGATTAGAGAATTGATAATCAGCAAAGAAGCTATATAAGAAAGCATCATCGGCTAAATGGAACATGATCGATATAAAGCGTCAAGCCAATAAGTTTGATGAAAAGAGTATAACATGCGAACAAATAGACTGTCTAATATAAATGAATCTACAAATAGTTTGTATGTAATCTATTATCATCAACAGTGAGGTTTGATAATGATAACAAACTAAAGCCAAAGAATCTATATAACCATCTATATGTTGACAGATTAATGAAAACATGCTATATGCGTGAGAGTATCACTACTGGAAACTAGATTTTTCCTGTGTGTCGTACATTTTTTTCTGTCAGTTGCACGAAAACTCATAGGAAAAATATAATTTACCCTGTCGGTTCTCCAAACTCATAGGGTAATACATATAACCCTGTCGGTTTAAGTCATACGCATAGGGAAATTAGCTCATAGGATAATTACCTACAATTCCCTGTGAGTTACGCAATTTCTCTGTCACATATGTACACTGGGTAATTTGGGATCAAAAGCGCGCCAATCTTCCTGCCTATGTTTTTGCTTCGTGGGCTTCTTCATGCTTTTGCCGGCCAATATTTGGCGGCTTTGCGCCTATGGACTCTATGGATCCAAAAGGCAAAGAATGAAAAAAAACATCAGACCTTATCCATCCCCCAACGCCCTCAGCCTCGAGTCGCATCCGCATCTCCACCCGTCGCCCAGCTCCTGTTCTGTCGCGCCTCCGCCTCTCCACCCGGCCAGCTCTCGGCCGTCGCGGCCTTAGCCTCTCCAGTTGCCCAGCTCCCGGCCGTCGTAGCGTCCGCCTCTCCACCCACCGCGGCTAGTGGCCCGCCCGCCTCCACTCTCCTAGCTCGGCCTATGGTCCGCCCGCCTCTAGCTAGGAGGCGGAGGCCCGTCCGCCCAACGGGCTGGTGGCCCTTCTGCCTCCGGCCGCCGGCGTCCCATCCTCAATCGGCCATCCGTCCACCTCAGCTCCGCCTAGATCGACGCCCGTCCGCCTCGAGCCAGCCGCCCACCTCCTCGCCACCACGCCGACACCCACATCGATGTCATCGCTTGCCTGATCCAAGCCTCCATATAGGCGCATCTAAGGTTTGCCTTGGACCCACTGCACCGGTCGCAACATCCCGCAGTCTTTGTTCCGTCTAATGTCATGTGAATCTATAAGTAATTGCATGGCATGAGCCCCTCCCTGAACCCTTTCCCTTTTTATGTGGAATGTGATGGATTGTGTGGTGGTCATCGTAGGTAGCATCTTCGGTCTCTGGATCCGTCACCTTTCGCAAGAATCTGCTCTGCCGCTGGTTTGATTGGAGAGATCTTTTACCTTCAGCCACATTTTGCTATGCCACACATCAGAAATTGAGAAGCACCATTGAGGTTCACTTGTACACTTAAATTTACTGATGTTCCTTTCATAATTGCTATTGCTAATTTTATTGATAAGCGATGTTTCTTTCACTGTTTCTTTCATGAACAACCTATAGCAGCAATAGAAGCACCCACAGTCATCTTCAGTTGTCCTTTTGCTTCAAGGTACAACTATTTCTTTTCGCTCTATTGTATAGGCTGTTCATCGGTACAACTTATGCATAGTGCATTATTTTTATTTGTTTGACACCGGTTAAAATAAGCTTCTGCGATTTGTGTAGTAGTCGAAAAATACTTCATCATCACTATAACCCATAACAAAGTGGTGTGAATTAGCTTTCTGGTTAAATAGCTGTTATTAGAATTGGTGCTTCACTGTTATCTTGATTAAGACAAGTGTTACTTTATTTTTTTATCAATAACATGATAAGCATTATGAATAGAAATCCTAAAAATCAGTTCTTTCTACTATATGGTTAATGTTCATGGAGTAACTTTGGTGTTTCAGTATTAACTAGGGATGTTTTATGCACACAATAAATCTGTTTTATATTGATTAAAGAAAGCACACTCCTAGTAGTTTATTTTTGAACTACTATACTTGTTTGGATGTAGGATCTTTATCGCAAATTGGATCAGGAGGTTCTAGAAAATCATAAAAGGCGCCTTGCAGCTCTACAAGCAAATGTAAGTACATTAACTTGATACTTGTACCTATGAAATCGGTATTAATTATGACAAAATAACCCGCTGGTCTAAACCATTTTAAGTAGACAACTGATATGTTTTGATGTCAGAATGACAGCACGCAGTGCAGCAGTGAGGGAGGTGGCCTCATGTTGATGGTTACCGTAGTTTCCAACTTTCCATCTTAGTTTTAACCTCATGGTAAGCTGTACTTCTAGCTGTACTGAAACTTGCCACCTCCACTAAGGAATTTATAATTTAGTTCCATAGGAATCTGAAGGTTTGACATAGCTAGTAGATGATGAAATAGACTTTGAAATCTTGTGCATGTCTAAATAATTATTTCAGCTCCAGAATTTCATGGAATGCCAATTCATTTTATTTTGTCAGGGCCACTATTCACTTGTATATGCTTCATGTATGGTGCTAGTGTAAAAGGAAATCATGTATAAGACAATTAATTAATGTATATCAGTCCTAAAATCCAATTGATATTTACATGGTATTATCATTTTGCAGCTGCCCACTAGTTCATCCCATATTGGCGAGGACTTGGATGGTGACTTGGTGAGGACATGGATGGAGAGTACAAAGAGGACATGGATGGAGCTATATGGAAGGAGAGGACATGGGGGAGGACATGAACGAAGAGGACATGTATGAAGAGGACGAAGGGGATAGGGATGAAGAGGACATTGACGACAACAATGGGGGCAGCAATGCTGGATCATACATCGATGACTTCTATGATTTGGGATATATATGGTAAGGTTGCTATTGGCAGATATAGCACATGGGTTGTCAAAGTGACTTTTGTCCATTGAACAACATAAGCTGGTGGCTGTCTTTTGTCTTTTGAACATGTATGGCCGTGGATGGTTAACTTAGTAGTAATTGAATGTTAGATGGACTTGGCTAAAACTAGGATGTCGTGGTAGGTGACATGGTTGTACATGTATAAATTAGGAGCAGCATATCGTGCTGGTAGTAGAATTTTAGATGTAATTTGTGAGGGTTGAACCTTTGGTATGTTGACCTGTATTGAATGCTTTGTAAGCTTTTATGGAACTTCTAATATATATGCTTGATTATTGTGCTATGCATATAATGTGTTGTTTGGTGCATCTTGAACATAACATGTAATTGTGATATTTTCCTGTCATCTACTAATTTCTCTAGTGGTGATTTGGGAAAAAATTGTGATTTCCTTGACGGGAAACCATCAGGAAAATTAGGTTGAACTGATAGAAATTTAGTATTTCATTGATGGAAAACCGATAGAAAATAGCTTCCCATCCCACAAAATTATCCTTATTTCCCTGAGTTGACTGATAGAAAAATTACTAAAACCCACAAAGAAATTAGCAATATCCCTGACAGTAAGTCTACATGAAAATCAATTAACATGACGGTTGCTGACAACGTACTAGACCTATTGACGTTAATTTTTTTTGTCACGCATCCGTCAAAGAAATACCATCAGGAAAATATTTCTGTCAGGAGGCTCACAGGTAAATTCTATTTCTCTGTCAACCTATCCTTGACGGGATATGCCTGTTGGGCTCCTGACAGAATTAATTTTTCTGATGATTTTTCCTGCTTTCTTGACGGTTTTTTGGCACACAAGAAAAATGGTGTTTCCAATAGTGTATAGGCAAATCGGCTAAAATAGCCGATGCAGTCATAGCAAACAAACAGAGTACATATCTTGATCATGAACAAGACCACTAATCGATAATTTCTAATCTAAAGTCTTACCAGTGAGGTTCAACAAGATCGATGCAGATATGGTAGTGTCATCATATTAGATCTCATTAACTTATGAGTTTATTCAAGATTGAAACATGTCTTTGGATGCATACTATGTTTGATTGAAATAGAGATAAAATAGTCCATCTAGCGGAATTAAGCCATCAATTATAAGATTTAAAGCATGACTAGATCAAAGAACGACCAATTAAGATGATATGATGCCGATCTATCTCTATCTCAATCAGATGATTTTATTATAATTAATAAAATATTAATTATAACAAGATCGATAACTGGTGAATCAACCAAAAGACAAAAAGGAAAATCTTACTAATCTTAGAAGATTCGAAAATCGGTGATATTATATTAAACAACAAGTTATTTAACACAAGATCGATAACTTTGATCTATATTATGATTCGTAAGAGATCAATCAGCTGATGCAGCCATACAAACAATGATATGGATCGATAACTAACTTATATTATAGCTCATAAAAGATCAATTGGTCGATGTAGCTTTATAAGCACAATACAAGTCATGACGGTACTCACCAGCAAGCTGGAGGTCGATCAGTCGATGCAGTCATGTTTGCTGAAGAACTCGCCGAGATCTACAGTACTCCTACTCCTAATGCGATGGCGAAAGCCGAAAAGATTGTATTGATTGAGTGTTCGTCCTCTTGTACAATAACCAAGGTCTAATATTTGTACCCGGAACCTAAATATGAATCCTACTCAAATATGACTCACTATAATTCTTGAAATAAAAGAAAACTTTCTAACTTAATAATAATTTAGACCCTAATTTTCCTTATTTGTAGAGTCCGATACATCTTCCTAGCAACATTCAAGCATAGCCCATTGACGCCGTCTGCTGACGTCATCTATAAAATAGCTGATTCTGACATCGCATCTAAATCAGCTGATACCGATTCACATCTAATCGATTCCTTGATGACACAATGCTGGAAGCTTTGAGTTCCCGCGTTCCTCTTCCTAAACTTGAGTGTAAACAGGCACCTTAAGACGACCGCCTCTGAAAATATGTCATTTTTGGAGACGGTTGTCTTAGTGCGCCAGCCTCCATAAATCGATTTTACGATGTGGTTGCATTTTGACCGCCTTCGTAAATTGATTTACGGAGGTGGACAAACATGACAGCCTCGGTAAATAAAAATGACCGCCTCCGTTAATAGCCCAGCATTTTAGGAGGCGGTTGGATTTTGTGCCCGCCTCCATTAATGTTTGGGCACCTTCTTCCAAAATCATTTGTGTAGTAGTGTTTGAAAGGAATCCTGACCCATATATGGAGAAGATCAGTATATGTGGGTTTGTCACAGTCACTAATGGTGTAAGTATGCACGTGAATGTTGTCTTTTAAAGTATTTGTTCACCTAAAATCCCTTTTAATTTGGTATATATTTTAAACCTTGAATCGCTTATATTTCAGGACCGAGGGAATAGCTATTAAGACACATTTCACGGATAATTCAACGAAACCAATTTTGATAATATAGGTGTTGATGTATTTTTTAATTAAATAAAATCAAAGATGTCTTATTTATAGCTAATCAAGTTAAAATGAGCTATAATGTAAGACTGAGGCGACAGATTGTATTCGAGGCATGGGATCATTTATATTCTTCAGTTAGATTAATTATATTCCAGACTAAAATGAAGGGAGCAAATTATAGACCTGTTTTATCTAGACGCGTCTGTGATCACACATCCAGACGTGGCTCAATTCGTGTCACTAGAACGGGTGTCTGCTATTTGCGCCTTATTCGCTTGGCTGATAAGCCATGGCTGAAAGTACTGTTGGCTGATTTGTTGTGAGAAAAAAATACTGTTAGTTGACTAAAAAATACGGCTTATAAGCCAAGCGAACAGGACACTGGTTTTTTACATAGTGAAAGTAGTAAGTAGCTGATGGCCCGGCAGGCAGGGCATCCAAATATTATATATTGTGTGGGCAATATTGTATCCAGATCATGCCATGCAGCATCGACCCATATCTTTTTGCTGGTAGAAAACAATATGTCGGTTGGTAGCCGTACGTCACCCGTCAGTAGAAAAACTGGCTCGTGTAGCTTCCAAGACATATTTTATGGAGTTGGGAGGTGGCCTGGCAGGCACGGGATATCGAATATATATCCAGATTATATTATATTCCGATCCAGCAGGGACAGCTAGATTATTTCTTGCATCCTGTTGAAAGCTCACGTTTGTTTGTTTGCCAAGAGCAATATCTAAAGGTTTATCGAGGTATGTTACTGTATTATCACTACATCAGATTTGGACATCACAGCCGGCATCATCACTATCGGATTTGTGAGAACCGACAGTGATATACCTTCACTGTCGGTTATGAGCTTGAAAATGAGAAAATGATTGTGGCTAGGCTCAAACCGGCAGTGAAGCACCACATCACTGCCGGTTTGTGGCTTGAACCGGCAGTGTTTTTGCGGCCACTTATCACTGCCGGTTCAAGCCACAAACCGGTAGTGATTTGGCTCTATCACTGTCGGTTCTAACCAAGAACAGACGGTGATAAGCCTGCAGCACAAAAAGGCTGCAGCCGTCCTCTTCTTCCTCCTCTCTTCCATCTTGAGAACAAAGGCGCGCGTTTGGGCCCTTCCCTCCATTGTTGTGGCTGCTCTTCACCATGAAGCTAGCGCTTGGATTTTGAAGAATAGCTTGATCTTTTTGCTTTAAGGTTAGTAACAAACATACACTCCTTTGATTTTGTTGCTTAATTAGCTTCGTTTTGATGACTACATTGCTTGATTCTCATTCTAGTTCTTTCTCCATTCTAGAGAGCACTTTTCCAAATGGATATTTATGCAAGGCTCAAATTATGGTGAATTCATCATCCAAACGGTTGGTGTCTATAAACACATTGAAATTCCTAGCTAATTATTCCATGGTGGTCAAGATCATCATTGCTAGTATGTGATGCTATAATTAGTTCTTAGAAGTAGAGTAGAATAGTTGTTCTTCAATATTGTGCAATAGTTGTTTTTTACTACTATTTTTAATTTACAGGGCCGGGGCTACCAATTTTAATTTTCCAATAATTAGTGTACAATAATATTTTCCAAAAATGGTATTTTTGAGCTATAATTGTTGTTCATGAAGCTCGATTTCTTATTAATTCTTTGTAATTACTATCTCAGTATTTTTTTTTGTGCAGAGATGGATCAAGAGTGGATGCATCTATCCTGAACGGACAAGCGGTACATGCATGGCGTCAGCCAGTTTATCACCGATGCCAAAGCCCATGCTGAGAATAGGAACTCTATCTTCTACCCATGCAAAGATTGCAAGAATCAAATGAACTTTCGTCAAATTGAGTCTATACGATCGCACTTGATTACCAGTGGCTTCATGCCAAACTATACGATATGGACTATGTAGGGCGAGGTTGGTGTGAATGTTCTGCAGAAAAACGATGATGATGTGGACATGCCTGACGTAGCCATCCACGATGCTGATGAGGAACCCAGTGTCAACATGGAACCTATGGCCACAGGTAATAATGTGTTTAGGAACACGCTAGCTGACGACATCGAGGATAACGATGGCATTTCTCAGCTGCTACGTAATATAGAGACCGGATAAGACAAGATGGCAAAACACCATTGTATAGGGATTATCTAATGAGCAAACTAGAAGCCGACATCATGCTATTAGAGTTCAAATCGATAAACAGATTGAGCGATAAAGGCTTCGATCAGTTGTTAGGTATAATAAGGAAAATACTCTCAGAAAAAATAAGTTGCCAGAAAAGACATACTTGGCCAAGCAAATGATCTGCCCCATCAGCCTCGAGGTTGAAAAAATCCACGCGTGTTCCAATGATTACATATTGTACCATGTAGAAAATACAAAGACTTAGACAAGTGCCCCAAGTGTGAAGCTCCATGGTACAAGAAAGGGCCATTAGATGAGGGTACCAAGACCAGAGGGGGTCCCGTAAAGGTCATTTGGTATTTCCCTATAGCTCTTTGGGTGCATAGGCTGTTTGCATGTGCAAAGTCAGCTAAGCTGTTGCGCTGACATGGCGAAGAGCATAAGAAAGATACAATGATGGGGCACCCCACCGATGGGCATGACTGGACTATCAATAGTATGTTCTATAAGGACATCGATGGAGAGGTAAGACACCTTTGGTTTGCTTTGAGCATAGATGGGATGAATCCTTTCGACCAGGTTAGAAGAAATCATAGCACCTGACCAGTGAGGCTCTGTATATACAACCTTCCACCTTGGGTCTGTATGAAGCGGTCGTACATCGAGATGCCACTACTGATCCAAGGACAAAGATAACCTAGGAATGACATTGATGTGTTTCCGTTGAAGGCGGCTCTTTTTCGCTGCCAATGGGTCCGGCTCAAGGAAATCAACACTGACAGCGAAGGGTACACTACCGTTGATCTCACTAAGACCGCATACAGAGACGACCCCTTCGTCCTTGCAAGAGATGTTAGCAAGTGTTCTATACAACAGACAATAAGACAAAAGGAAGGCTAAAAGTAGTCCAAGAAGGGAAAAGGAAGATTGTCGGTGTCGATGGAGCGATGGACGAAGAAGACTACTGGGGCTATTAGAAAATGCCTCTATTCGGGGCGAACGTACCCCTACCTATCCTTCAAGAGGGTGATGAACCTGCTTACGTATGGCTTTATCACAATGAGGCCCTCATTGTTGATGCACGTAAAGATAGTTAGATTATTGTTAACTATGTAATCATTATGGACATAATCGCGAAGGATGTTTGATCCTGATGAAACTCTCATCTCCTCTCTCCTCCTCGTTAATACTTTACCGACTCAGCAAATATGCCGATGTATCATAGCAATTAATGAGAATGAAAGTTATTTAAAACTACTATTGTGACTGACCTTATTACTATTCAAACACTCGATTAGACACCGGACATAACATTTCTAAACTTTACTCTCTAAATTTAAACACCAGCTAAATATAAATATAAATATATATGTATAGAGTTTCGATAGAAGGACATTGGGGCGGCCATTCTCTTCCGAGCTACTACTAGTAGTGAGGGATCCACAGCTCCTCGGCGCCACTGGTCCCCAACCAGTTTGTAGTCCCTGCTCACAATACTCGAAGGAGCCCAGCCCACAGTAGGCATTGAGCAAATGTGTAGTAGCTCCAACCTTCATTGATCATTGAAGTATGTGCTCCTGGAGATGTGAAGGGGAATGCCTATGGCTTGTGTGTTGACTGTTGAGTGATCCATTTACTTGATGTGTGTACTGTTCCAGTCTCTAGATTAGGCCAAGATGAAGAGGAACGCTAAGAAGGCCACAAAGAAAGAAGATGCATAGAGAAAATTCATTTAATAATTTATAAAATTAAAACAAAAATTTTGGACCACCTGGGACTCGAACACGGGTCTTGGGGGCCAAGTTGAGGTGTCTTAACCATTGAGCCAATAGGAGTTCGAAAGAAAATGAAAAGTTATCATACTTAACACCTAACTGGTACATTTAAAAAAAAAACTGCTACACCACATCATTGCCGGTTTAGAGAATGAACCGGTACTGATGTACCCTCATCACTATCGGTTTATAATGAGAACCGGCAGTGTGAGCTATTTCTTGAATTAATTAAATAATTTATAAAATTGAATAAAAAATTAGGCAGCCTAGGACTTGAACACGGGTCTCGGGGGCTAGGTTGAGGGTTCTTAACCATTGAGCCAGTCAGAGGAGTTCGAAAGAAAATGAAAAGTTGTCCTACTTAACACCTAACTACTACATTTTTCAAAAAAACTACTACACCAAATCACTGTCGGTTTTAGTTTTAAAACCAGCAGTGATAGCTTCTATCACTGTCCGTGGCCTGATCGAACTCGACAGTGATAATGATAGTAATTAATGTTTATTAGGTTGTTTTCAAGGTCATAGTTTAATTGGGTTCTAATTTTAATTTGTACGGCTTTGTGTGTTTAATTATTGTCATGCATGTAATTCGTGTAATATTTGTTGGGCAACTAGAAATATACATTCTGGTATCGTATTTATCTCAAACTTTTTCTTAGGCTTGCAGATGCCATGTGTGAAGGAAACACCAAGTTTGGGATTTTTCGAAGATGGTTTGCTATTTTCTGAGGTTTTATTGAATTTCCGCATGACACCACCGTTTAATTATAGGTTGAACTCAGTCTACCCACGAAAAGATCCGGAATGGTTCCAAACTTTTACACAGGCTCTAATGTGTCCTAGGGATAAGAATTTTGTGGAGGTGGATGATAAAATCTATTGGGTCCAAGATGAAGTTCACCCTGTTTTGTCTTATTCGGCACAGAGAAAAATATAATAAATAAAAAATGATCAAAAAAACCTCAGATCTTGTGGAGGGTATTAATTTTAGTGTACATGCTTGCCAAAAAAATTTCAAGTCATTTCAACATAGGCGGAGTATACATGCTTCATAGATGTACATGTGCCTTTTCATCGAACCATGACTATACACATAGGTTATTAAGGTTTTTGTGGTTCATAGGCATTCTGGTGTCATATTCATCTCAAACTCTTTCTTAGGCTTGCACGTGCCACATGTGAAGGAAACACCAAGTTTGGGAATTCCGGAGATGGTTTGCTACTTACTGAGGTTTAATTGAATTTTCGCGCGACGACGCCATTTAATTATAGGTTGAACTGAGTCTACCCATGAAAAGATCTAGAATAGTACCAAACTTTTACACATGCTCTAATATGCCCTGGGGATAAGAATTTTATAGAGGTGGATGACAAAATCTATTGGGTCCAAGATGAAATTCACCCTCTTTTGTCTCATTCGGCACAGAGAAAAATATATTAAATAAAAAAATGATAAAAAAACCTCAGATCCTATGTGGGGTCATAATTTGGGTGTACATGCTTGCCAAATAAATTTCCAGCAATTTTGACATAGGCGAAGTATACATGCTTCACAGAGGTACATGTGTCTTTTCATCGAACCATGACTATGCACACACTACACCCTGACACACATTTGCCTACACTTATGTGTAGGGAAAAGGTAGGTTTCAACGACATATTATGTGTTGGCAATTGTATATCGTTTTAATGTCTAATCATCTATCAGCAATAAGACTATAAGACTACAAATTATCTGTTGGCGTTTCTCTACTGGCAGAAAAAGTGTCAGAAAAAATTAGAAGACTTAGAAAGTGTCGGCATAGCCAATACAGGGCAACTGTGCAAGTGTCGGCCAAGGAGTACCCGCATGTGGGCCACCAGCAACAAAATCATGGGCCCAAAGCAGGACGCTGAAATATTGAGACCCACGCAAGAAAGCATCGAAAACTCTTCCACCCACTCTGGCTCCGCACACCCAAAACAAATAAAAAAAATCCCTACACCCGCTGCCCCTACGACGGTTCTCCCAACATCGCCGCCGCGGCACCCCAACGCCCCCTTGCCAAAGCGCCGCCACACACTGAGAGCCTGTGACAGGCGCCACCATATGGTGGCACCGCTGGGCGCCACAGATGCCCCCGCCCACCGCCGAGCACCACCGATGGCCCAGCCCGCCGCCGGTAAGCGAGTGTTGCCACCACTGTAGTGGATCTCCCATATGGTGTGCATTCAAGTGCGTTACATCCCCCATCTCATCCTCCACATCATTTTCTTCCCCTCGTCCCCATTCCCCTTCTTGCTAGGGTTTGGGCGTAGGACCGCCGCCGCCGCTCTACGCCTTCGTCGGGCCCTTCACCAGGCCTTCTTTAGGCCCTTTGCCATCGACGAGCACACACCAAGTATGCCCACTGCTTCTCTTCCCTTTGCTGCTGTGCGAAACCAAGCGCCCAAACCCTAAATCAAGCTATTTATGTTTGGATCCGATCTAATTACTATTCTATACATGTCAGTTTTTTTTTTGCAAAACCTATGGATCTGTGCGGGTGTATGTGTACACCCATGTCCTTTAGTGTGTCCGCCCTGATTGTGCGTAGATAGATCTGTAATCCTTGCTAGACAAGTATGGATGTTTTGCTCCATTGTAGGGGTATTTGCTATTAGGTACTATTTACTGAAGAAACAAATCTGACTTGGAATGCACCATGGATGTTTCTGTGTTATTAGGGATTACCTTTTGTATCATGAAAATTCATGCCACATGCAGGTGTTTTCTATGTCGATGCTTCCTTGCTTTATATTCTTGGTACAGATGCTAATATAATCGATTATGTGTTGCAATCAAGAAGCCCCGCCATGGTGATCATTATGATGATCGTTATGGTGGGAACACACACCTTTATGTGGGTCATGTCTCCTCCCGTACAAGGACACAGGGCCTTGAAGACCTTTTTGGCAGATATGGGAGGTTATCCTGGTTATAAATATGAGATGTTTTATGCACTTTCCATGAAACATTTTTTTAAATTTTGACGAGTCAAGGCTGCTTTTGATCTTTATTCCAATGTTTTCTTTTAGCTCTATCTAGTTTACAGAACCATTGATGTAACTTAAGCCCTGTTTGATTCCACTAGATTGCAGAGTCCAATTTCCACAAACTACCTATTGGATAATAGATGGCATTTGGCCTATATGCTTATACCATAACAAAATTCCATGAAAAGGTAGGGAACACTTAAAGCCTATTTGGATTGCTGGTGGTAGCAGAATGCCTATGAAATTTCCTTGCAAATTATTGTTTCCTTGGCATTGAACCCTTGATCGATTGGATGTAACAATATATTTTTCATGCCTTCCTCACCTGGTTGAAGTGACACCTATTTGGACATGATCCTACATAATGCAAGACTTACTGAGTTACAAGGAAATCATGGTCAGCCATGCTACTATTTTATTCTAGAGATTTTCTCCATTGCACATGAATTCAAGGTTTGAGATATCTAATCAATTAAAATGAAATGAAATACTTTTATTCTTTGCTTTCCTCCTGAAATATAGAAAAAAAACATTAGAACCTTTTGTTGCCTGTTGTGATTGGCATCCTAGGCTGCTATGTGCTGTCATTCTCAGCATTGTTTCTATTATAACTAGTTCCACACACCCTTCATGTTTTAACTTGGATGGTCGTGTTGAAGGTTTTGAGGGTGCCCTTGTGCAATTGTTAGCTGTTCTCCCAAAGTTTTAACTTTGCTGATCATTTTGGAGGAAAAAATAAATTACCTGTTTTAATGGAAATTCACAGTCATGCCTGGTTTAGTTCCTTCTGGCCGGTGATTCATTTCTCTACTTGCTTCTTGATGGTGGTACTGTTTCTAGAAACCATTTCCACAGAGTGCGTTATGTGGATATGAAGCACGAGTTTGCGTTTGTTGTCCAACAGAAGCTGATTGCTGATTGTTGAGTTTGCAAAAGGGTAAGCTACAAGACTGCAAGAGCCCTCTGTACTATATAACTTATTCCTATTCCTGCCTTATGTTTTTCCTTTTCTTGTACCACACTACCGCTGCTACAAGCTAAGCAAGGCTATCTTTTCCTTTCCCAGATTCTTGAAACTCCTAAGGAAGAAATGGTTTCCCTAGAAATTTCGGGTGAGTTTATTGTCCAAAAGATGCACTAATTATGTTGCTATGTTTTTCACAATCAAAGCAATTTTTATCTTAGTTTTCATTTCAAGTGAAATGTCTAAGTACACTAAGAAATTACTCTGAGCTTGAATACTTAAACTCTCTCATGCAGTTTCCATATTATAAAGATATAATTAAATGCAATATAGTTTCCATATTATATTTAGCTAGCAGCAACACTTATATTCACTTTCATATTAGACCAAAGGTGTGCTATTATTCTTTTGACCACTAAATTAGGAGATTGTTGTGATAGCTAGATCCATCAGTGCAATCCAATGAAGCACAGGAAGCCATAACTATTTGTTAATTGCATTGGTTAATTGCATTGGTTGGTGCGAATTATGAGCTTTTAGATAAGTGAAAACTCTGCAGTAATTGTAGTTCCTCTGCTATCCTCGTCCATGTCTTTTTGCATAGGGTGATCGTGATTCTACAAATTGCATTGGGTTCTTTGTTTACCTGTTGATGATGTGTGAGAAAATCTCCTAGTGCTCTACTCTCCAATCCCATATTAATGATTGATGAAACCTATTCCCTGGAGATCATATCATGTGGGTGGATTAACATAAAATTTCACTCTACCATATTTCAGTCTTCCATAGAACATGCAGTCCCTATCATGTGTGCTTTTGGGTAGATCATGACGAATGCTTTACTTCAAGTTAAAATAGTGCATCAGATTACTTGGTTCATAGGAGATGCATGCTGGCTTAATATACTTAAGTTTTCACACAACAGATAAAATATTTTAGAGGAAGATAAGCTTTCGGAATGCTACCTTGTGCTATATGGGGATTTTATTTACTAGCCTTAACTGAGATGAACGCTACCTTGATAAATGATAATTTCAGGATGGGATGAAGGCTACCGTGATATACCTATAGCATTAATTAGTAATATTCCAAAATTGCTGCAGAACACAGCTGAGCGGAAAGACTATCAGACTTGCACTGCCAAGCTACTGAAAAACTTAAGTCTAGGCACCTTTGCCTTGCAGGAGTCGTTACATCCAAATTTGAGTTTGGGTGTGATGTGTGAAGGGGTTAGCTGCAACATGACTTGCTAGACAAAAATCATTAAATCCGGTTCCGTCATTGCCTGTGTAGAATCTTGCATCTCGTAGCAATCTAGTTCATGACATCATGCATAGACGATTGTATCTTGCAGTGATGCTCGATTGCAATGAGCCACAATTGTTTTCTGCTTCCTTTCCTTGCTGTAGCATGCATATCTGATTTTTGTTCTATCAAAACCGAACAAAATATATGACCTTTGGACTCTAACATCGAGGCTAAAAGGACTTGATCCTGTCATTTTTCATTCAGGTGAAGTTGACTTTACGAAGTACATGCCACGGCAGGACAAAATTTCATAATGCTTTGGCAAACGAGTTGTAGGCTATGGCAACCCGTATCCTGTCGCATCAAAATCTAAGAAAGTTGGCTTCATTCACTCTCCAGAATATATCCCAGGGGCAACTAAGGGGCTGTTTGGTTCCTGCAGAAACTCCTAAAATTCCTGTCATATCGAATGTTTGACACATACATGGAGTATTAAATATAGACTAATTACGAAACTAATTGCATAACTTGCGACTAATTTACGAGACGAATCTTTTAAGCCTAATTAGTCCATGATTTGACATCGTGGTGCTACAGTAAACATGCACTAATGACAGATTAATTAGGCTTCAAAATTTCATCTCAGAAATTAGCCTCCATCTATGTAATTGGTTTTCTAATTAATCTATATTTAATGTTCCTTATTAGTATCTAAACATTCGATGTGACATAAATTTTAGGAGCAACTAAAGAACCAAACACTCCCTAATTTCACCTTACCCTCCAGCTCTCAGGTAATGGAACAGTTTCAATTCTTACCGATTTTGAGTCCTCAGTTGTATGCATATACGCCAATGGAGAAAGAGAAACACCACATAAGCAAAATTTATGCCTAATTGCATGATCCCAACGTCCTGGGGCTTTTCAGGCCGCAACATGTTTTTTACCCTTTTCGATTAGACATAGAGGTTGCAACTGATTTTGCAATATGAAACAATAAAGCTAATACTCCAGTTATTCTGTAGGTAGCAAGTAGTCTCTTCTGCTGAGTTCTAGAACATATATCACGAGAATTCACTGATTAAGTGTTACCCACCTAGTCAATCAAATTATTGTCTGAAGTTTACTAATCCAAGATGTGAGCAAGGGTGTCATAATGGTTTTGATTCCTTTTTCATGCATGACGGTTTCATTTAGTTCTCCTTGTAATTTCCTTCTATTTATTACAGATCTACTATTGCTTCTCCCAGCAAATTCCTCACCCCCCTTCATAGCTAGTGTTCAAGTATTTTGGAGTGGCAGCAACCATATGTGCACGAAGCTGGCGTTCAAGTATTTTGGAGTGGCAACAAGTATCTAAGAATTGCTGCAGGACGACATGAATTGCAGTTTTGTTCTTTTGTTTGCACCTACTATCGCGTAGGACAAAGACATGGAACTGTTGAATGCCACTTTTGTGCCCAAGTCCTGATCTATTGATCTCTTAGCTTTAGTCATAACCAATTAATACAGGACTTGTAGTATGTCTATAACTGACTAATCTATATCTTGGACCTATATGGCTCTATGTACTATGATCATCACTTGACCTGCTATATATATATATAAAGTTGGTGTGTATATGGAAGATCTAATATATTATTTATACAAAAATCAAGTGAATTTGTTCAATGTGATGCCTTCTATATGAGCAAAAGTGGAATTATCAAATTATTTTAATTGTAATTATATCTATGCAATTTTGCCGACAGTTTTTTTTGGGCAGGGTATGGTTTGTAAAATACCTTAGAAACGGTTTGGCCAACATACAAACTGTCGGGAAAGGTCTTAACTATTAGCGTAGGTCTTAACCGTCGGCAAAGGGTTAACTGTCGGCAAAGGTTTCAACTATCGGCGTAAGTAGACCAATTGCCTACACATAAAGTGTCGGGGATTTTGTTAACTGTCAGCAAAAGTTTTGCTGACGGCTTCTAGCATGACTGTTTCTAAACTGTCGGCAACACTTTTTGCGGGAGGTTATCTGTCGACAAAGGTGCCCTTTGCCTACAATAGAAAGTGTTGGCAAAAGTATATTGTGTTATAGTGACATAGGTTATCAAGGTTTCTGTGGTTCATAGGCATTCCGGTGTCATATCATCTCAAACTTTTTCTTAGGCTTGCATGTGCCACATGTGAAGGAAACACCAAGTTTTGAATTTTCTAGAGATGGTTTGCTACTTTATGAGGTTTAATTGAATTTCCGCGCGACGACACCGTTTAATTATAGGTTGAACTGAGTCTACCCACGAAAAGATTCAGAATGGTGCCAAACTTTTACACAGGCTCTAATGTGCCCTAGGTATAAGAATTTTGTAGAGGTGGATGATAAAATCTATTGGGTCCAAGATGAAATTCATCCTCTTTTGTCTCATTTGGCATAGAGAAAAATATAATAAATAAAAAATTGATCAGAAAAACCTCAGATCCTGTGTGGGGTCTTAATTTAGGTGTACATGCTTGCCAAAAAAATTTCAAGCCATTTTGACATAGGTGGATTATACATGCTTCACAGAGGTACATGTACCTTTTCATCAAACCATGACTACACACATAGGTTATCAAGGTTTCTGTGGTTCATAGGCAATCCGATGTCATATTTGTCTCAAACTTTTTCTTATGCTTGCACGTGCCACATGTGAAGGAAACACAAAGTTTGGGATTTTTTGGAGATGGTTTGCTACTTTCTGAGGTTTAATTGAATTTCCGCGCGACAACACCGTTTAATTATAGGTTGAATAGAGTCTACCCACGAAAAGATCTGAAATGGTGCCAAACTTTTACACAGGCTCTAATGTGCCCTAGGAATAAGAATTTTGTGGAGGTGGATGACAAAATCTATTGGGTCCAAGATGAAATTCACCCTCTTTTGTCTCATTCGACACAGTGAAAAATATAATAAACAAAAAAATAATAAGAAAAACCTTAGATCCTATGTGGGGTCTTAATTTGGGTGTACATGCTTTTCAAAAAATTTCAAGCCATTTCGATATAGGCGGAGTATACATGCTTCACAGAGGTACATGTGCATTTTCATCGAACCATGACTATACACATATATTATCAAGATTTCTGTGGTTCATAGGCATTCCGATGTTGTATTCGTCTTAAACTTTTTTTAGGCTTGCATGTGCCACGTGTGAAGGAAACACCAAGTTTGGGATTTTTCAGAGATGGTTTGCTACTTTATGAGGTTTAATTGAATTTCCACGCGATGACACCGTTTAATTATAGGTTGAACAGAGTCTACCCACGAAAAGATCCGAAATGGTGCCAAACTTTTAAACAGGCTCTAATGTGCCCTAGGGATAAGAATTTTGTGGAGGTGGATGACAAAATCTATTGGGTCCAAGATGAAATTCACCCTCTTTTGTCTCATTCGGCAGAGAGAAAAATATAACAAATAAAACAAATGATCAGAAAAAACTCAGATCCTGTGTGGGGTCTTAATTTGGGTGTACAAGCTTGCCAAAAAAATTTCAAGCAATTTCGACGTAGGAATACATATGCTTCTATTTATTCAGTATATAAAAAAACACAGTACAATGCTACATTTTTCAAAAAAAAAATGGCTACACAACATTACTGCCGGTTTGGGGAATGAACCGGCAGTGATGTACCCTCATCACTGTCGGTTCATAATGCGAACCGACAGTGATGAGCTATTTCCTAAATTAATTAAATAATTTATAAAATTGAACAAAAAAATAAGGGCTGCCTGGGACTCAAACACGAGTCTCGGGGGCTTGGTTGAAAGGTCTTAACCGTTGAGATAGTCCGAGGAGTTCGAAAGAAAATGAAAAGTTATCCTACTTAACACCTAACTGCTAAACCACGTCACTGTCGGTTTGAAGAATGAGCCGACAATGATGTACACCCATCACAGTCGGTTTGGGGAGTGACCCGACAGTGATGTACCCCCATTACTATCGGTTTCGACTTACAACCGACAGTGATGTTGAAAGGATCAAGGTGCCCAAGAGGGCGGGGGGGAGTGAATTGGGCTAATTCTAAATTTCTTTGCAATAATTAAACTCTACGGTTAGCCCAACTTCACCCCTTGTGCCTAGAAAGTGTTTCTAATGTTCTACCGCACAAAAAGTCTTACAACCTAAGTTCCAATCCTACTCTAGCATGACAATTCTATGAATGTAAAGACAAGAATTGAATTGCTCAAAGTAAATACTCAAAGTAGAGAGAAGGAGGAACGAGGCGATGTTTTTCCGAGGTATCAGAGAGTCGCCACTCCCCACTAGTCCTCGTTGGAGCACACACGCAAGGGTGTAGCTCCCCCTTGGTCCGCGCAAGGATCAAGTGCTCTCTATGGGTTGATTCTTTGACACTCCATCGCGGTGAATCACCCACAACCACTCACAACTTGAGTTGGGTCATCCACAAGCTCTGTCGGATGATCACCAAGCTCTCAATCACCACCAAGCCATCTAGGTGATGGCGATCACCAAGAGTAATAAGCATGAACTCTCACTTGACCACGACAAGCCTAATGAGAAGGGTGGATGCACACTTTGCTACTCTTGCTTTCACTAATGAGGGCTCTCTTTGGGATTCTCAATTCTCAATCACCTCACTAGGACCTTGCCCTCCTTGGCACTCTCAAGGGTGTTTCTCAACTGTTGGAATGAGCAAAAGTACCCTCTCACACGAATGGAGGAAGAATTTATACACACGTGTTCAAAACGAATTGTTATGTGCCTCTACGGGGTGACCGGACGCTCCGATCACATTGACCGGATGCTCCGGTCAGTTCTCCCTAAAACCCAGTGTTTAAGTTGTGACCGGACGCTAGACATCGTCCGGTCAGCACTGATCGGACATGTCCGGTCACTTTTTTCCTCTCTGGAACCTTACTAGAGTCGATCGGACGCTGGCACCCAGCGTCCGGTCACTCACCTCTCAGCATTCGATCGCGCCAGATGATTTCACCTTGATCAAATAAACTGACCAGACTCTGCGTCAGCGTCCGGTCACATCGGAACCAACGTTCGGTCAGCATTTGACCCTCCATTCACTTCCAACTCTTGATCATATGTGAATGAAGTTTGCTCCAATTGATCTAAGGGTTGTTTTGGAGCTACCTAGTGCTAGATTTAGCAAGTGTGCACCATACCTAACCCACTAGACTCACCTAGGTCAAGCTACTCGTCCATACCTCCCTTAATAGTATGGCCAAAGGAAAAACAAAGTCCTAAACTACTCTAGGTGTCTCTTCAACTCCAAATGACACTTAGAATAGTCCATCCTTTGAAAACCGAAACAATTTCCATCGTAGGGGCATGACAACCATGATTGCCCAATCAATTGCCATTACCATAATCTAACTTAATTGCCTCTGCAAAACACACGTTAGTCATAGTAATTACGTATTGTCATTAATCACCGAAACCCAACTAGGGGCCTAGATGCTTTCAATCTCCCCCTTTTTGGTGATTGATGACAATATCACCTCGAGTATATGAAAGAGATGAGGTTTTCAACATGCTTGGTTCATATAAGCTTTTGTCAATAAGAACAAAAGAGTTAGGCAAGCTTATATGACCCAAGCCAACATGATGTACTCAAAAGATATGAAATAAGCATGAGTACAAGTAATAAAGCTCATTTGCATTGGAGTAAAACGCGAAAGCAAAGCAAATGACCATAACACAAGTGATATGACATATAAACCATTCAAAGTAGAGAGCACACATGTCACATATCACATAACTATCACAATCACGTAGATATCACTATCACATAAATATAGTTTGATGCATGAAAGTAAACACATGAATGCATAATAGTGTATCACACATAAAAACCAAATATAGTAGATAAGCCAAACTCCCCCTAGATAAGTCGCTCCCCCTAAGTCTAACATACTCGATCCCTCTCCCCCTTTGGCGTCAAACACCAAAACCTAAAGGTAGGTCGGCGGGGCTGCAGTGGACGAGTCGAGCGCTGAGGTATGAGGAGCGAGCTAGAACTGTGCACCATCATCATCTGATCTTGAGCTCTGAGCTATCTGACCCTCTATAGCTAGAAGCGATGCTGAAGCGGTCTAGGTCAGATTAGGAACTGGTGCAACCTGAGACTCTACAAGTATGACTATAGCAGGTGGCTCTGATGATGCAATAGAAGAAGGGAGCATCTCTATAGTCCCAATAATAGGTGCAACTGTGGAAGGACCTAGGACATGTAGATATGGCGGAGTAGGCTGTCCTATCAACTTACTGAATGTAGCACCAAGGCCCTTAGAAACTATAGTATCTACCACTAGCAGCAAGAAAGTTTGAGCCAGTGTGAAGCCCGTCTAAAGAGGTGTGAACTACGGGGCTAGCAGTGGCGAGGAAAACAACTGGGACACCTGCTCTATAGGAGAAGGAAACTATGCTGGTGGCTGTCCTTAACTCTGAAGCCCACTGGGCTATACAACTGGAGTCATTGAAGTGGTGGCAGGCTGGCTGATCTGGGGTGAAGGCTGTGGCGGTGGAGCCCCAATAGCTATCACAACATGCTACATAAATCCAAGGAGCTGATGTTGCATGAGGAGCTACTGCTGATGCATGGCCTGCTGCTGCTATATAGCCTATTGCTGCTGCTGTATAGCCTATTGCTGTCGCTAGAACTCATCCTGCCTAGTCTGGAACTGTGCAAATGTAGCAGCAGTCTCCTGGGCCTGGCGAGCCTGATCCTGCCTCATCTGCTCAAGGATAGCAAGTAGAGTAGGGTCTGTCTGTGGTGTAGGTGGAGCTGAGCTAGAGCTGTCGGCCTCATGATCATATCATTATGGAGGCATATGAGGGACAGCCTGGTAGTCATCATCTGAGCTATCACTGGGGTCGCTCTCGACCATCCCCTCCTGCTGAGCATCAAGTTACTCCTCCTCTATAGTTGCGATGCCCCTGATGATCTTATCCTGCTAGGCTACAGTCTCTAGCACCTTTGGGCGACAGCATGACTAGCTAGGTGTCCTCCCTACACTGTGGTGAAGCATCTAAGTCATGTTGTATATAGGGAACTCTGTAGTAGTACCACTATACTCTGCTAGCATCTCAGGTGGCCTCACAATAACTACCCTATGTATCAGAAAAGTAATCCAGTGGGCATAGGGCAACTGTTGGTGACCTCTAAACCCCTCTACAATAGTATCCTCCGTCTCTAATAGAAGGAGATCCCAAATGTCAAATACAGTATGCTACATCAGAGAGTTCAGAAGCCATAACTGAAATGCGAGTCAATCCCTCGTGATATCCCATCCTTGAAAGAAGTGTCCTCCTCATGATAGCATCAAGCACTCTAGCTATAGGAGTCAGGTCTCTGGGTGTCCTGCTCGACCCCTAGCTGAAAGGCTCTATGAAGCAATGGCAGACTAGATCTATAGGGGGTACAAGACCACCATGAGGGCATCTGGGAGGCTCTATCTATCCATAGCACACCTCACATAGCCAGATGGGTTGCTCCAGAAGCCTGAGTATCTCTCTGACCTATACACCCATCAGCCTGTAATCTCTGCCTCTGAATGCAAAGTGTATAAATCTGTGTTGTGGGTCAATCCAAAGTGTAGCATAGAACTCATAGACCCAAGATGGAACATATAAGCCTGTCCGTCCGAGTAAGTCTGTCCACCCTGGCAAGTATGATAGGTAAGGGCAAATATGCTCTCTAGCTGCTGCTACAATGGACTCAATGTTGCACACCCTCTATGATTTGAATACTGCTCCACTGTTAAGATATGCATTATAAAAATCTTCCTATAGTGGTGTGTAGAAGCCCTTTGATGCACGCTCATCCCTCCTAGGCGGGAACCAGTTCTCAAATGAAACAAACCTGAGCTGTTGCACCTGTTTGCCCATGGCGGCCCTCAAATCCAAGTGAGTCACTAGAGGTGGACCCTATAGTCTAGGTGGCGGACGAGAACCCCTCTGTTGTGTCTCTACCCTTGGTGTCACCTAGGTACGGGTACGACCAGAGCGGCATAACTATGGCTGAGGTGTCTGCTCTATCTCCTTTGCCTGCTCTCCCTCTTAAGTCTGCTCTACTAGCTGTGGCTCCTGCTGTGACTCCCCCTGAGGCTGACTCTCATCAATAGCGACGTGCCATCCTCCAATGATGGCTGTCCTAGCTGGACCACCATGACGACGCTTAATCTCCTAGACAGTGGCCCTCTAAGCTAGAGAAAGTTGCTCTGTAATCACTACACCACTCCTAGCACCTTCTGCCTCTGCATGCTCTATGGCAGCTGCAACTGCGGCTGCTCTAGCTGTATCAGCATCTGGATACTTGCACTTCTTCATTGCAAGCTTCTTTGTCGCCTTGCCTTTTGCATCAGTAGGCAAGCGAGGCGGACGCCTTGGATCCTCATCACCTGGACCACCATCGGCATTCTTGGCACGAGCCATCTAAAACGAACTGTTGCCTCTAACAAAGATCAACTACCAACAGTCACTTCCAAGGCTTGGCCTCGATCCGTACTCGCAAGCTTGGCTCCGAGTTGCCTGACAACTTCCAAGATGACCTCAGAAACACCGACTCGCTGCACGTTAGAATAGATCAGATATATGAATAATTACAATATATCTAGAGATACGAAACCCTAAGAAGCAAGCAATAGATATGAAATTAGAAATGAGGGCTTGCTACCTAACGAATTGGTGAACCAAAGAATAAGGAACGAATCAGGGAACCACCGGATCAACACTTGTGTAGCTAGGGTTAGGGTTCGTTGGTTGGCATGGATCGGCGGCAGGGAAGATGCAATGTAGGCACTAGAGGCACTGGTGAAGGAAGCAGGGACTCTAGCGTGGATCAGTCGGCGGCGCTAGGGCATGGGCTCATGGTGAGTGCGGGCATGGCGGCACGGTGAGGTCGGTGCAGCTCGGTGGCGCTGGAGCGGGAGCAGTGTGGGCACGAGTGGAGTTGAGGCACGGGCATGGATGGCACAGCACGGCGACGTGGGAGGTGACGCTGGAGAAGATGGCGCGGTGGTGCAGCTATGGCACAGGCGTGGTGTGGATAGGAGCGGTGAAGTCGGCGCGGTGGATGCGGATAGGTTACGCGCGGTGGATTTGGTTATAAGGGGTTCCCCGACGAAACAGAAAAGGAAATGGAGAAGAAGTCCAGAACTCGCATGATTTCTATTGACCGGACGCTCCGGTGGCAACGACCGGACGCTGCCACCTAGAGTCCGATCGATTCTAGAGAGGTCCAAAACCCCTGGAATTGCGACCGGACGTGTCTGATCACCACTGACTAGACTTAGCCAGAGTCCGGTCCACCTTGTCTCCTTCGTCTTCACTCGACCGGACGCTGGAACGCCTTTTGACCGAACGCTGGACAGTAGAGTCCGGTCACTCTTTCATAGCAAGGTTCACCTCCTGTGAACTCACCGGACGCTGGACTTCAGAGTCCGGTGCAGCGTTCGGTCACTCTTTTCTAGCAAATCTTCAAAGTTCCTTCATGTTGTTTGTTCCTAATCAAGACCCAACTTCAATAAGACCCAAATAAACACTAATTGGGACTGATGTGAGTGACCTCTCTTGAACCCTTAAATATTTCAAAATATTTTGCCTTAGGCTATAATTCTTTTTAAGAAAATAGGCAATAAAAGGGTGATTAAAGATAAACGACAAAACAACATCCATGCATATGCAATGTAATACTTGAAAAGTAAATCTAGTTGCTTGTCAAGTTTGATCCAAGGTTAAGCTTCTTCACTCGCTTTTCGGTGGTTATTTTAACCATGTTAGACAAGCCCTTTGTGCATTACCAAAAATTAAACATGTTGTATATTATAATGCAATGCAAGGGACAACACAAGCTCATTTTCTAGTGAAGTTACTAAAATCAAGAACATGGAGCTCATTCCGCAATCGACAAAAAGTCACCTCATCTAGTGGTTTAGTGAAGATATCCACCAATTGATCCTCGGTCCTTACACCTTCTAATAAAATATGATTCTTTGCAACATGATCTCTAAGAAAGTGATGATGGATACCTATGTGCTTGGTGCGAGAGTGTTGAACCGGATTATTTACAAGTTTTACCGCACTTTCATTGCCGCACAAAAGAGGTACCTTTTCTAGAACTACACCATAGTCTAGCAAAGTTTATTTCATATATAGTATTTGTGCACAACAAGCACCCGCGGCAATGTATTCTGCTTCGACGGTGGACAAAGCCACACTATTTTGTTTCTTGGAAGTCCAAGACACAAGTGATCTACCAAGCAAATGGCACCCTCTAGATATGTTTTTTCTATCAACTTTACAACCGGCATAATCCGAATCAGAATAGCCAACTAATTCAAATATAGCTCATTTGGGATATCAAAGGTCAATGCTTGGTGTGTGCTTAAGATACCTAAGGATTCTTTTAATGGCAATCAAATGAGTTTCCTTAGGATTAGCTTGAAATCTAGCACACATACACACACTAAATATGATGTTGGGCGTAGATACGTTTAAATATAACAAGCTACCAATCATAAAGCGGTAGAGAGTTTGATCAACCGTGTTACCTCCCTCATCTAGGTCGAGATGTCCATTAGTTGGCATTGGTGTCTTGATTGGCTTACATCCATCCATCTTGAATCTCTTGAGAAGATCATTTGTATATTTCTCTTGAGAGATGAAAATCCCTTCTCTCATTTGCTTGACTTGAAAACTAAGAAATAATGTAAGCTCTCCAATCATTGACATCTCTAACTCCTTCGACATCAATTTGCCAAACTCTTTACAAGAATCTTCATTTGATGATCCAAAGATGATATCATCAACATACACTTGACAAATGAAGATATGTCCATCAAGCTTCTTGGTGAATAGTGTGGTGTCGACCTTCCCAATGGTGAAGCCCTTCTCAATGAGGAAGTCCCGAAGGTGCTCATACCAAGCTCTTAGGGCTTGCTTAAGCCCATATAACGCCTTAGACAACCTATAAACATGATTAGGATATCTAGGGTCTTTAAACCCGGGAGGTTGATCAACATAGATTAGTTCATTAATAAAGCCATTTAAAAATGCACTTTTCACATCCATTTGATATTGTTTCATTTCATGATGTGATGCATATGCAAGGAGGATACGAATGGCTTCTAGTCTTGCAACCGGTGCAAAGGTCTCTCCAAAATCCAAACCTTCAACTTGAGAGAACCCCTTTGCAACTAGTCTTGCCTTGTTCCTCACAACAACGCCTTGATCATCTTGCTTGTTGCAGAACACCCACTTTGTTCCAATGACTCTTGCACCTTGTGGTCGCTCTTCAAGAGTCCAAACTTTATTGCGAGTAAAGTGTTCAACTCTTCATGCATGGCATTTATCCAATCCATATCTTGCAGAGCTTCTTCTACCTTAGTAGGCTCAAAACAAGAGACAAAAGAGTGATGTTCGATAAACGAAGCAAGCTTTTGAGAGTGAGTCATTACTCCCTTTGATGGACTCCCTATGATGAGATCTTGTGGATAAGCTTGTAGTAGAGGTGAATTTCTTCTGTCAACCACTTGAGGGGGAGGTTGTGGAGCATCAACATTATGTGCTTGTGTCACCATTTGCTCATGGAAGACATGAGTGTCTTCATTTTCTACTCATCCATCTTTTTCACCATCTTGTGGCACACTTGATGAAGGAGGATTGATCACTTGTACATCATCTTCATCATCATTAGGCTTGATGTCTTCAACCGAAATGTTCTTCATAGCCTCCCTCAATGGTTCATCACCTACATCATCAAGATTCTCATGTGCTCCTTGGGAGCCATTAGATTCATCAAATTCCATATCATATATTTCTTCAACCAAGCCAGTGGCATAATTAAATACTCTATATGCTTTGGACTTTGATGAGTAACCAACAAGAAAACCAATATCACAACGTCTTTGAAACTTCCCTAGGTGCTGCCGCTTTTTATAGATGTAGCATTTGCAACCAAACACCCTAAAGAAGGAGACATCTGGCTTCTTCCCATTGAGCAACTCATAAGGTGTCTTGCTAAGAAACTTTTGAAAGAATAGGCGGTTGGATGCATAGCATGCAGTGTTGATAGCTTCCACCCATAGAGCTTCGGGAGTGTTGTACTCATCTAGCATTGTTCTTGCTAGTGTGATCAATGTCCGGTTCTTTCTCTCAACTACACCATTTTGTTGAGGAGTATATGTTGCGGAGACCACATGCTTGATCCCAACTTCATCACAATAGGCATCTATGTTTGTGTTGTCAAATTCTTTGCCGTTGTCACTTCTAATCTTCTTGAGCTTCACTTCAAATTCATTTTGTGCTATGTTGGCAAACTTTTTGAAGCATGATGCAACTTCAGATTTGTCATGAAGGAAGAACACCCATGTGTATCTTGAATAGTCATCAACAATCATAAGACAATAAAGATTTCCTCCTAAACTCTTGTATGTTATAGGTCCAAATAAGTCCATGTGAAGGAGCTCTAGCACTCTTGTGGTTGACATGAAAGCTTTTGTTGGATAAGTATTTGCAACTTGCTTACCGGCTTGACATGCATTACAAAGCTTGTCCTTTTCAAACTTCACATCCTTCAACCCTCTCACCAAGTCATTCTTCATTAGCTTCTTGAGTAAGCTCATCCCAACATGAGCAAGTCTTCCAGGCCATAGCCACCTAAGTGTTGTTTTAGTGAATAGACAAGTCTTCAAGTTAGCATCTTCGGAGGTGAAATCCACTAGATATAGGTTGTTGTATCTAAATTCTTTGAATATCACTTGATCATCATCCTTCTTAGATACAACAACTTCCTTCTCGATAAACAAGCATTGGAAGCCAAGATCACATAATTGTCCAACAGATAGCAAGTTGAAGCTCAATGAAGCAACATATAGCACATTTGAGATAGAATGATCATTTGATATTGCCACTTTGCCCAATCCTTTAACCTTGCCCTTTGAATTATCTCCAAATGTGCTTCTTTCTTGTCCATCTACTTCTTCATCTAGTGAGGTGAACATACGTGGATCACCGGTCATATCTAGTGAGGTGAACATACGAGGATCACCGGTCATAACCCAATGACTTCCACCGGTCTTGTAGTTCAACTATACACAAGAGATCAAGCTTTAGGAACCCAAACTTGTTGAGGGCCCTTCACCTTCTCAACAAGTGACTTTGCTACCTAAATTTTCTTAGGCCTATTCTTGTTGGGAGGTCCTAAGAACATGACTTTCATCTTTCCACTAGAATCCTTTCTAAGCATGTAATGAGTATTGAAAGCAAAAGGTCTAGCATGCTTGGGCAAGGGTTATGGTGGTGGAGTTTGACACTCATGGGCAAAGTGGCCTTCTTGTCCACACTCAAAACATCTCTTTGGCTATGGCTTTGACTTGTGTTGTTGTTGAGCTTGAGCCTTCTTCTCTTGGTTTACCAAGTACCCAATACCACTTCTATCCATCTTCATGACGGTGTTCATTAGTAGCTCACTCTGAAGATGCTTGCCTCTTGTGAATTTGCTCAATCCAATCTTAAGATGCTCTTTCTCCAACTTGAGCTTCTTGTTCTCTTCCTTGAGTGCATAATTGTTTTTCTCTTCCTTGAGTTTCTTGTTCTCTTCTTTGAGCTTCTCATTCTCAAGAATCAAGTCACCATCATGATCAAGAGTTTCTAGCACTATAGTGTTGGTGGTTTTGAGCTCTTCAAGATTTTTCTTTAGATTTTCATTGTCATTCTTGAGCTTGACATACTCATCATAATTATTGGTCTCAACCACTTGCTTGCCCTTGTTACTAGAACTTTGCTCAATGCTCTCAATGATCAAATCATCACATGATGTAGCTATATCAATCTTAACAACATCATTAGTAGCATCATATGGCTCATTGGATAGAAATTCTTGAGCAATGACAAGATTATCATGATTAATCTTAAGAGTGGTATATTCTTCTTTTAGCATATTATGGCTAGTGATGAGCTTATTGTGTATCCTCTCAAGTTTATTATGTTTATCTTTAAGCTCTTTCTTAGAAGATTTGAGCTCCTTGAGTTTGGATGATATAGCATCATTTGCTTCTCTAAGCTCAACACTATCCTTTTCGGCTATATCACATTTAGCTAAAAGAGAATCATTCTTAGATTCTAGCTTGTCATTCTTAGCTCTAGTCTTTCTAATGATCCTAGTATATTTGTTTAGCAATTTGACAAGTTCATCATATGAAGGTGATTCAAATTCTTCATCATCACTATCACTATCACAATCATCATTGTTAGCATGATCATCACTACTACTATCATCATCATTTGATACCTTTTGTTCACCCTTGGCCATAAGGCATAGGTGTGTAGAGGATGATAGCGGTGGTGTTGGTGAAGATGATGAAGAGTCAATTACAATGGCGGCCACCTTCTCATTATCACTATCATCATCGGATGAGCAACTTGATGAATCAATGTCCGTGAGCCAATCACCAATAATGTATGCCTTCCCACTTTTCTTCTTCTTATGGAATTCCTTCTTCTTGCCATCCTTCTTCATGTATGGATTGTTTTTCTTCTTCTCATCTTCTTCTTCATTACTTGAGTCATCTTTCTTGCCCTTGTACTTGTTCTTGTACTTGTCTTTCTTGGGCTTTGTGCATTGGTGTGTTAGATGACAAAGTTCTCCACAATTATAGCAATCCATCTCTGAGATTGGCTTTCTTCTAGAGCTAGTGAAGAACTTCTTTTTCTTCCCATCAAACTTGATGCCACTCTTGTTGAGCTTCTTTAGCATCTTGGTGGTTCTTCTCACCATGAGAGCAAGACTTTCATCATCTACTTCATCATCACTTGATCTTTTATACTCAATTCTTGCTTTGCCCTTCTCTTGGCTAGCTTTGCATGCTAAGTCTTTTTCTTTCTTCTTAGTAGAGGATGAGCCATCTTGTGGTGTTATGTGCATGTACATCTCATGAGCATTGATCTTTCTCAAGATTTATGTTGGTGTAGCGGTAGAAAGATCACCTTGATGAAGCACGGTCATAATATGCCCATATTTATCAATGGGAAGTACACTCAAGATCTTTCTTACAAGATCGGATGGTTGCATTTGAGTGAGTCCAAGCCCATTAACTTCCTCTACAAGAACATTCAAGCGTGAGTACATTTCATTAGCACTATCTTTGGGAAGCATCTCAAATGAATTTAGCTTTTTCATAACAAGATGATATCGTTCCTCATGCTCACTCTTAGTTCCCTCATGGAGTGCACAAATATCCGACCATAGTGTATGGGCGTCTTTGTGGTTCCTCACCCGGTTGAACACATCTTTGCAAAGACCTCTAAAGATGGTGTTTCAAGCCTTTGCATTCCATTTCTCGTAATTCACCTCATTGCCTTGTAGGTGTGTGGCATACTGAGGTTTTGAGAAGCCTTGTGAGGCGGCTCTAAGTATCCCAACATCTAGAGCTTCTAAGTACGCCTCCATGTGGATTTTACAATAAGGAAAATCATCCCTCTCAAAGATAGAAGGAGGTCCATCCCCGTGAGACATCTTTCTCTAGACGATTAAGTCTAAATATGTGAGCACGAGGCTCCGATATCAATTGAAAGGATCAAGATGCCCAAGAGGGGGGGTGAATTGGGCTAATTCTAATTTTTTTTTGCAATAATTAAACCCTGCGGTTAGCCCAACTTCACCCCTTGTTACTAAAAAGTGTTTCTAATGTTCTACCGCACAAAAAGTCTTACAACCTAAGTTCCAATCCTACTCTAGCATGACAATTCTATGAATATAAAGACAAGAATTGAATTGCTCAAAGTATATGCTCAAAGTAGAGAGAGAAGGAGGAACACGGCGATGTTTTGCCAAGGTATCGGAGAGTCGCCACTCCCCACTAGTACTCATTGGAGCACCCACGCAAGGATGTAGTTCCCCCTTGATCCACGCAAGGATCAAGTGCTCTCTACGGGTTAATTCTTTGACACTCCATCGCGGTGAATCACCCACAACCGCTCACAACTTGAGTTGGGTCATCCACAAGCTCTGTTGGATGATCACCAAGCTCCCAATCACCACCAAGCCATCTAGGTGATGGCAATCACCAAGAGTAACAAGCACGAACTCTCACTTGACCATGACAAGCCAAATGAGAAGAGTGGATGCACACTTTGCTACTCTTGCTTTTACTTATGAGGGCTCTCTTTGGGATTCTCAAATCTCAATCACCTCACTAGGACCTTGCTCTTCTTGGCACTCTCAAGGGTATTTCTTGGCTGTTGGAATGAGCAAAAGTACCCCCACACACGAATAGAGGAAGTATTTATACACCCGTGTTCAAAACGAACCGTTATATGCCTCTGTGGGGTGACCGGACGCTCCGGTCATGTTGACCGCATGCTCTAGTCAGCTCTCCCTAAAACCCAGTGTTTAAGTTATGACCAGACGCTGGACAGCGTCCGATCACTTTTTTTCCTCTCTGGAACCTTACTAGAGTCGACCGGACGTTGGCACCTAGCGTCCGGTCACTCACCTCTCAGCATCTGGTCGCGCCAGACAATTTCACCTTGATCAAATGAACTGACTACACTCTATGCCAGCGTCCGCACTACTACACAAACTTTACTGGAGGCGGGCGTTTTCGGTTTCCCACAGCGGGCAAAGCCGTCCGCCGCGGCCTAGAGGCCACGGTAAATCGTGGCCTTCCCACGGCGGGCCGCTTTGCCCACTGTGGTTAATCGATTTCCCATGGCAGGCATGTTAGGATGCCCGCCGTGGTTAAACGTTTCAAAAAAAACAAAAAAAAACCTAGGAACCCGCCGGCAAGCCCATTCTCGAGCCCACCGATGAGCCCATTCACAACCCAATACTGGCACCACCGCACCTCACTGGATCCGCCGCTGGGGTCTCCACCTTGCCGGATCTACCGCCGGGGAGGTCATCCTCGCAGGATCTATGCCATTGCCGCAGGTTGGGGCCGTCTCACCGTGGATCCGTGTCGTCGCCGTGTGGATCCATGTCGTGGGAGCAGGGAGTAGACGCGGTCACCCTGGATCCATCGCCATGTGGATCCATGTCGTAGGGAGTCAACGCGGCCGCCTTGATCCGCCACCATGTGGATCACCCATCCCTGCGCGCCACGCAGCTCCTCGCCTATGAGAGAGAGATGAGGGAGGTACTGAGAGGAGAGAGAGGGAGAGAGAGATACCAGGCATGGCGGCGCTCTCCTCACTAGATCCGGTCATAGTCCTGGACCCACGTGGTGGCGCGCGCGACGGAGAGGTGGTGGCGCGCGTGACCTTGCTCGATGTTGTGCTGTGGAGAGGCCTTCACACGCCGGCGGCGTGCATGATGGAGAGGTGGTGGCGTGCGTGACCTCGCTTGTCCCTGCGCCACAGAGAGGCCTTCACACGCCGGTGAGGGAGAGAGAGAGGGAGTGGGAGAGGGAGAGAGAGGGAGTGGGAGATGCCTTCACGCTGGCGACGGAGGGAGTGCATGCGTCGCGAGGTGGGAGCGGCGCCTAGGGATGAGAGGTAAGAGGACTGAAACCCTAAGTGCTCATTTTATACCAGTACCCGCTACAGGCCTCGCCATGGGCCTATTGGGCCTCGGCCTTAACCGAGGCGGGCTTTATAGGATGCCCGCCATGGTAAATCGATTTACCGTGGTGGACCTCTTAATATGCCCGCCATGGAAAATAGGTATTTTCCGTGGCGGGCATATTAAGAGGTCCGCCACGGTAAATTGCTTTACCGTGGCGGGCAAAAGTGCCCGCCTAAGTAAATAAAAAATGCTCGCCGCGTTTTATCGTGGGATTTACCGCAGCGGGCAAAAATAGGAGCCTGCCGCGGAGAGCATTATCGCAATGCTGCGCAAATTTGTTTTAGTAGTAGTGCCGGTCACACCAGAACTAGCGTCCGGTCAGCATTTGACCCTCCATTCACTTCCAACTCTCGATCATATGTGAATGAAGTTTGCTCCAATTGATCTAAGGGCTATTTTGGAGCTACCTAGTGCTAGATTTAGCAAGTGTGCACCACATCTAACCCACTAGACTCACCTAGGTCAAGCTACCTGTCCATACCCCCTTAATAGTACTGCCAAAGGAAAAACAAAGTCCTAAACTACTCTAAGTGTCTCTTCAACTCCAAACGACACTTAGAACTAGTCCATCCTTAATGTTGTCCTTCATCCTTTGAAAACCGAAACGATTTCCATCGTAGAGGCATGCCAACCATGATTGCCCAATCAATTGTCATTACCATGACCTAACTTAATTGCCTCTACAAAACATACGTTAGTCATAGTAATTACGTATTGTCATTAATCACCAAAACCCAACTATGGGCCTAGATGCTTTCAGATATGATACTGGTATAAAAGAGGAGCGGGTTGAAATTATCCAAATTCATTCCAACCCCGTGCTAACCCCTTCCCCGCGCCGCTGGAGCACCACCCCATGCCAGATCACCGCCCCACGCCATCCACCACCCCACGCCGGAGCACCGCCCCACGCCGTCCACCACCCCACGCTAGAGCACCGCGCCGTTTGTGCCCTCGTTCGTTGTCCACGACACCGGCCGTGCCCTCCTCCTTCCTGGTGAGTGCATTTTGGAGCACTCCCACCGCCGAGGACTTCAGGAGCGCGCGAACAGCTGCTTTCCCTCCCCCACGGTGAGTGCATGGCTCACTGCCTATTGTGTGTTTGATGAAATGCCCCACGGTGTTAGCGCCTCATAGTAGCGCTTCTCCCTCCTGGTTCCTACCTTCCACCACCTATGGCTAGTAACATTGCTGATTTTTTTATCACCCACATCACACATATAATCATGGTCATCTCAACTCCATGTTCCGTGAGTATTAGTGGTCTCCTTAGACCACGTAGGCTCGGATGCCAGGTAAAGGAAAAAAGTAGGGACCTCGGTGGCTACGTGGATTGCTAGATGGAGTAGCTTGTAGAAGAAGTCAGCGCCTCACCTGACAAATCGCAGAAACACATATGGAGCTATACGTTGTGGCTTAGCATGCATTTTCTCGAGAGCACAGGATGAGTAAAGTGACCGAGTCATAAGATGGCATAATATGGAGTGGTTGGGACAAGAAGAAAGTGACAAATATACACTGTGTTAGGAAAATTAGTTCTAATACATCCACTCCTATGTGTATTATAGTTTTTTTAAGACAGTTGATAGTGTATGCCCACATTGATGATGCTATTAGGGTATGTTTGTTTGTTTAGGCAAGAATCCCAGGCATCTGATTTTAAATGTCTGGGACTAGATTAAGTTGTCTGGCCAGGGCTCGGACGCTGACCAAACTCGTCATGACTGTCATGACTTAGTACACCGACCAAACATTTGAGTCATCCCTCAATGTTTGCACTATTAGTTCAGGGAACGAAAAATAAAGAACTGCCTTGTGACTTCGGAGAGCATTTGCTGGTTTTTTATGAGCTTTCTAGCATCCTTACTAAGATAGTCTTTTTCTAGCAGATTTTAGATGATTACTAATGATGATGTATTGTGTGATCTTGATACAATAACTGTAGCTACATATTTGATGTTCAAGTATAAATTTGTGTGCTCTCGCCTCTCTGTCAGTCAGGAGAAGAAATGATACATTTCAATGGCATAAACATGCACCAGCATCCCAAAAATACATCTAGTTGATTTTTTTAATTTCCTAGAAGATGTGGTTTTCTATTATTTGTTCATCAACCCTTTTACAGCAAAAGCCCCATTGACATACCTACAAATATTGTTCATTAGAGTAGTGGTATCCATAGCCTCATGTTTCATGTAGATTTTGATATAACTGTGTGTGGATTACCAATGCATCAATGAGAGGTTTTTTAGATACTAATGGCAATGTAAAACATGACATAGATAGGTGACACCTGAATAAGTGGATTTTATTAAGATATGACTACATAAGTCAACTTCAGCTTCCTCCAAAATTCATAAATCAATCGGTATAATATGACTATTGGGAGCAATGAAGAATTTGGTTATTCATCTTGCACATGAGCAATACTGACAATGTATTGCCGAACAATGTTCTTACTCTTAAGCTTCCCTAGTTCAATGAGTTACTATTACCACTTACCACATGCCTAATTTACTTAAATGTATAGGCAACCATGGCATGGTATGTAGTGCATGTTGGTCACATGCCTAGGATTTATTGAACTTGGGAAGATTGCTATGCTCAAGTCAATCGCTACCTTGGTAATTTGCATAAAAAGTACAACACAGAAGCTGAAGCTTTGAGGGCCTACTATAGTCATCTGGCCTACCTTGCAAACCATGGGCAACCGGCCTACTTTGGTCCAATGAATGCAAACCATGGCCATCCACAGACACTGGAGATTGAAGAGAAGCCACCCGCCGGAGATGTGAAGATTAGGAGAATTGCTCCTTGGTCTTGGAAAAATGTCATGCTTTTATTTATGGCTATGGTCATTGTTTTTCTTATTTGGAAGTTGATGTTGGCTTAGTTTCATAGAACAGTAGGTGGACTTTGTTGTATGTGGTCAATCAAACAATGAATTTGTTCTAGGTGAACATATGCTATCATTTGACTTTGTTGTATGTGGACTTATTATTAGACTTTGCATTAAACATAATATATATGGACATATGCTATTAGTAGTTGTTCGTAGCCAAAACTAACCACGATCGTGTCACAGCCATGACTCATCGTTGCCTGTTACCCCGTCGCCGAAGAACAGATCAGCAACAAGAAGCGGCTGATATCATTGGGACGGGAGAGCCGCATGATCCACAAACGGTGACGGTGTCAACTAGGACAGTGAGAACGAGCAGCCATGGACCCCGTCTGGCTTGCTTGATCTAGTCAAAATGACCAAGATGGCCAGGTAACTTCGGTATCATGTGACTATGTAGCCACACACGCTAATCAATTGAGAGGGTCATAGCTTACTTGGTGTCTCTAGCAGGAGCCTCCGCTAGTCGAGGAGCAAGAGGGTTCGGGTAGCAGGAAGGCCAGATCCAAGCGAGGCGTGTCAAAGATTCCTGTTGGTAGGAATGCACACTGGCACATTATTGAGTTCGATGAAGTCGGGGATCCACTCTCAGCCCAAAACAAGATCAAGGACATCCTTGCAGTCGCAAAAAAGGTCCTTGGATTCAGTTGCTAATGCTCCCAAAGTGGACCAACAAAAAAGAAAAAGGTTGTTCAGTGGCAGCGTTACCATCTTGATGAAAGAAAAATTTACAGCACATATCTCAAAGGAAGATTGTGTTAGTTTCTTCAATCTCTATGCCTCACTGCCTTCATTTTTGTTGAAGTCCAAATTCGAAAGGCAAACACAGAATAAATATGCTATAACAAGAGACGAAGAAATATACAATAAAGATTTAAGGAACTTACAGAAGTACGTCGAAGACAACCCAGGATTAACCATAGAAGAGGCCGTGAACATCTATTATGATGTACAAGGGACGGGAACACCAGCAAAGAAGTATGAAAGGGGCAATCTTTTGGTTCCCGATCATGAGTATAAAAATTTGACAACATATATGTGCCAGTTACATGAATATTACATGGCTCAAGCAACAGAGACGGACGACTTTGGTTTTGAGGTTATTATCCATTTACCACATGTTTTCCATTATCATGAAGAAGAGAAGTTTGATGTCGAGTGGGAGTGCTTGTTCCAGCTATACCAGAAATGCTCTCTCGATGTTCAAATGTTGACGCTGTAGACTATGTAAGTACCCTACACGCACGATATTACAATTAACTACTCTCTCCAGACATAAATTGTTAACTTTTGAGCATTTCCCATGATTTTATGTAGGTGTATAGCAAAATTTTGTATTCTAAAAAGCAAATGGGATTACATAGGCTTCTTGGATCCCTTGCGAGTCAATGAGAGGACATGTCTAGGCCTCTATGGATGTGACGTGGAAGACCTAAAACAGAGATTGATTGCTGTTTTCGATGAATTCACGATGAAGAACAAAATCCACATACTTCTAGCCTACAAATGCGAGTATGTGTTCTCCGCTTTTAATTTTATACTTCTTTTTTCATTAAGATTATTCGATAATTATGATTCTGTGATTGCAACAACTATTTCGTCTTTATTTATGTTAATCTTGCCAAAAATCTGATCGAGGTGTGGGACTCAAAGAAAAAACCATTTCATCATCTGGATGCACCGGTGGCAGTGCTGAATTAGTAAGCGATCCTAATAACATATTATTTTCTAATCACATATACCGCTTTCTAATGTTTCTCCCTTTAATGTTGCTTAGTGTCCGAAGAAGACATATCGGTGGGATGCCGGTCCCATTCAAGGTTGTCAAAATGGAGGGGAAGTACCTATCACAGTCGGCGGGAAACAATGAATGCGGGTTTTATGTAATGTGGGCAATGCTTCACTATATCGGAGGGAAATCGGAAGAAGCTGCTAAGTTGGTGTGTATAATCCCCATTTCATTTATGTCTGTTAATAATTCAACAAAATGATTTACTGTTCCTCTTTCGATATCATCTTTTTTGAATGACAACACAAGAAATATAACCACGAAAGGCTGTTAGACATGGAGATCGTCGCACTGCAATCGGAGCTGGCAAAATTCATCTTAGCCGAGTTATTGAAAAAAGATGGAGTATTTTCTATTGCACAATCCATGAAGTACAAGGACCAGTATGGTCCAGAGCGGCTTGCCAGATTATTGTAAGAAGTCCAAGAAGTATTGCACAATCTGTGAAGTCCGATAACATTTCTTTTTTATTTTGAGGGATCGAGATCTGGATAAGAACATTTGAATTGTAACCGTAACATTTGTAATGTTTAATATTGATGGACCTGTCGTCTACGTAGCGTATATAAAGTGAAACCTGATTCCATGAAAAAATATAAATTAAAATCAATTATAAAACAATAAAATGCTAACATGACATCACTGGCGGTTATCAGAAAACCGGTAGTGTTGTCGTTAACATCACTGTCGGTTAGCAAGAAAACCAGTAGTGATGGCACTGTCGGCTTAAGTCACAAACCGACAGCGTTGGCTTAGCCATCACTACCAGTTCTTGTCACAAATCGGCAGTCATTCTTACTACAACACTGTCGGTTGAAACACAAACCGACAGTGTTGTTGGAACTGAACTCTACCGGTGGTCTTATGAACCGGCAGTGTTGGTGGAAATGAATACTGCCGGTTGTGTAAAGAACCGGCAGTGAAGTTGAAGAACATTGCCGGTTTGTAGGAACCGACAGTGATAGCTTACCCTCATCACTGCCGGTATGGTTGTGCCGGTTCAAAATCCGGCAGTGATGAGGTATTTTGAACCGGTAGTGAAGTGCTACTGTGACGTAGTGTATTGTATGTGTAAACACAGCAGAATCGAAGCTACGACGTGTAGGGCCACTATTGCGTTCTACTATTAGTACAAGTTTTTTCTTTTGAAAGGTCAGGGGTGAACTATCCCTACCTGAATTTCTTCACCACAGATTCCGGCGAAAAGCCGGTGATGGTAATTACAAAGTTGGGTCATGAATTCAGCTACAAAGCACGGCGATCTGCAGGCAGGCATGGATGCCACATGTGAGAAAATCCATGCATGACACACCACCAGGATGCATGGCATGATCATATCGACCGGCTCTCCCACCTGGAGGCGGCGTCTGATCTCATTGACTCCGATTCAAACCTCAATCTGTGAGCGAGATATAGAGCACGAGCTGATGGTGCAGAGGGACGACGACAAGCTAGCGCTCATAGCCTCACATGCATGCTGCATGACATAACAAGCAACTGATGGCTGATCGCCTGATCTGACCATGCCATCGATTCGACAGCACGACCGCAGTATTTTTAGGTGTCATCATCTAAATTTTGACTAAAAATGTTAGTGATATTTGTTTCTCCAAATAAGTGTATCACAAAAATATATGCAATGGTTAATTTAATGATACTTATTATTACATATCATAATTAGTAACCTCATATATATGTTTAGTTAAATTTAAGTATGTTTAGCTCCTCGATATGAGAGAACGACAATTTATAAAGAGACGGAGAGAGTGCTGCAGTGCTACCTCCGTCTCCGTCTGGAGGAAGAATATATGTTGTTCTATTTTTGTCTTAATTTATAGTCAAATTATCTAAAATTTGATATGGATCGATAACTAACTTATATTATATCTCATAAAAGATCAATCAACTGATGCGGCTTTATAAGCACAATACAAGTCGTAACGATACTCACAAGCAAGCTGGAGGTCGATCAGTCGATGCAGCCCTGTTTGCTGAAGAACTCGCCGAGATCTACAGTACTCCTACTCCTAATGCGATGGCGAAAGCCGAAAAGATTGCATTGATTGAGTGTTCATCCTCTTGTACAATAACCAGGGTCTAATATTTAAACTCGGAATCTAAATATGAATCATACTCAAATACGACTCATTACAATTCTTGGAATAAAAGAAAACTTTCTAACTTAATAATAACTTGTACCCTAATTTTCTTTATTTGTAGAGTCCGACACATCCTCCAAGCGTCATTCAAGCATAGCCCATTGACGCCGTCTGACGTCATCTATAAAATAGGCGATTCTGACATCGCATCTAAATCAGCTGATACCGATTCACATCTAATCAATTCCTTGATGACATAATCCTGGAAGCTTAGAGTTCCCGCATTCTTCTTCCTAAATTTTGGTGTAAACAGGCACCTTAAGACGACCATCTCCGAAAATAGGTCATTTTTTGAGGCGGTTGTCTTAATGCGCCCGCCTCCATAAATCGATTTTACGAGGTGGTTGGATTTTGACCGCCTCCGTAAATCAATTTATGGAGAAGGACAAACGTGACCGTCTCGGTAAATAAAAATAACCGCCTCCGTTAGTAGCCCAGCATTTTAGGAGGCGGTTGGATTTTGTGCCCGCCTCCATTAATGTTTGGGCACCGTCTTCCAAAATCATTTGTGTAGTAGTGTTTTTTGAAAGGAATCCTGACCCATATATGGAGAAGATCAGTATATTTGGGTTTGTCACAGTCACTAATGGTGTAAGTATGCATGTGAATGTTGTCTTTTCATGTATTTGTTCACCTAAAATCCCTTTTAATTTGGTATATATTTTAAACCTTGAATCGCTTATATTTCAGGACCGAGGGAATAGCTATTAAGACACATTTCACGGAGAATTCAACGAAACCAATTTTGATAATATAGGTGTTGATGTATTTTTTAATCAAATAAAATCAAAGACGTCTTAGTTAGAGCTAATCAAGTTGAAATGAGCAATAATATAAGACTGAGGCGACAGATTGTATTCGAGGCATGGGATCAGTTATATTCTTCAGTTAGATTAATTATATTCCAGACTAAAACTAAGGGAGCAAATTATAGACGTGTTTTGTCTAGACGCGTCTGTAATCACACATCCAGACGTGGCTCAATTCGTGTCACTAGAACGGGTGTCTGCTATTTGCGCCATGTTCGCTTGGCTGATAAGTCATGGCTGAAAGTACTGTTGGCTGATTTGTTATGAGAGAAAAATACTATTAGTTGGCATGACAGGCAGGGCAGAACAGGGCGCTTTTTTTTTTACATAGTGAAAGTAGTAAGTAGCTGATGGCCCGGCAGGCAGGGCATCCAAATATTATATATTGTGTGGGCAATATTGTATCCAGTTCTACGTCACCCGTCAGTAGAAAAACTGGCTCGTGTAGCTTTCAAGACATATTTTATGGAGTTGGGAGGTGGCCTGGCAGTTACGGGATATCGAATATATATCCAGATTATATTATATTCCGATCCAGCAGGGACAGCATGGAGATCATTTCTTGCATCCTGTTGAAAGCTCACGTTTGTTTGTTTGCCAAGAGCAAATCTAAAGGTTTATCGAGGTACATTACTGTATTATTGTATGTGAAAACACTGCAGAATCAAAGCTACGACGTGTAGAGCCAATATTGCGTTCTACTATTCGTACAAGTTTTTCCTTTTGAAAGGTCAGGGGGTGAACTATCCCTACCTGAATTTCTTTGCACAGATTGCGGCGAAAAGCCGGTGATGATAATTACAAAGTTGAGTCATGAATTCAGTTACAAAGGACGGCGATCTGCAGGCAGGCATGGATGACACATGTGAGAAAATGCATGCATGACACACCACCAGGATGCATGGCATGATCATATCGACCGGCTCTCCCACCTGGAGGCGTCGTCTGATCTCATTGACTCCGATTCAAACCTCAATCTGTGAGCGAGATATAGAGCACGAGCTGATGGTGCAGCTCAGGGACGACGACAAGCTAGCGCTCATAGCCTCACATGCATGCTGCATGACATAACAAGCAACTGATGGCTGATCGCCTGATCTGACCATGCCATCGATTCGACAGCACGGCCGCAGTATTTTTAGGTGTCATCGTCTAAATTTTGACTAAAAAATGTTAGTGATATTTGTTTCTCCAAATAAGTGTATCACAAAAATATATGCAATGGTTAATTTAATGATACTTATTATTACATATCATAATTAGTAACCTCTTATATATGTTTAGTTAAATTTAAGCATATTTAGCTCCTCGATATGTTTGAACGACAGTTAAAAAACAGACGGAAGGAGTGCTGCAGTGCTACCTCCGTCTGGAGGAAGAATGTATGTCATTCTATTTTTGTCTTAATTTATAGTTAAATTATCTAAAATTTGATATGGATCGACAACTAATTTATATTATAGCTCATAAAAGATCAATCAGCTGATGCGGCTATATAAGCACAATACAAGTCGTAACGATACTCACAAGCAAGCTGGAGGTCGATCAGTCAATGCAACCCTGTTTGCTGAAGAACTCGCCGAGATCTACAGTACTCCTACTCCTAATGCGATGGCAAAAGCCGAAAAGATTGTATTGATTGAGTGTTCGTCCTCTTGTACAATAACCAGGGTCTAATATTTATATCTGGAACCTAAATATGAATCCTACTCAAATACGACTCATTATAATTCTTGGAATAAAAGAAAACTTCCTAACTTAATAATAACTTGTACCCTAATTTTCCTTATTTGTAGAATCCGACACAACGTCCTAGCGTCATTCAAGCATAGCTCATTAACGCCATCTGCTGACGTCATCTATAAAATAGCCAGCGTCCGGTCAGTATTTGACCCTCCATTCACTTCCAACTCTCGAACATATGTGAATGAAGTTTGCTCCATTGGATCAAAGGGTTGTTGTGGAGCTACCTAGTGCTAGTTTTAACAAGTGTGCACCACACCTAACTCACTAGACTCACCTAGGTCAAGCTACCCATTCATACCCCCCTTAATATTATGGCCAAAGGAAAAACAAAGTCCTAAACTACTCTAAGTGTCTCACCAACTCCAATCGACACTTAGAACTAGTCCATCCTTAACCTTGTCGTCCAACCTTTGAAAACCAAAATGATTTCCATCGTAGGGGCATGACAACCTTGATTGCCCAATCGATTTCCATTACCGTGACCTAACTCAATTGTTTCTGTAAAACACACGTTAGTCACAGTAATCACGTATTGTCATTAATCACCGAAACCCAACTAGGGGCCTCGATGCTTTCAATCTCCCCCTTTTTGGTGATTGATGAGAATACTACCTCGAGTATGTGAAAGAAATAAGGTTTTTAACATGCTTGGTTCATATAAGCTTTTGGCAATAAGAACAAAAGTGTTAGACGAGCTTATATGACCCAAGCCAACATAATGTACTCAAAAGATATGAAATAAGCATGAGTACAAGTAATAAAGCTCATTTGCATCGGAGTAAAACGCAGAAGCAAAGGCAAATGAGCATAGCACAAGTGATATGACATATAAAGATTTCAAAGTAGAGAGCACACATGTCATATATCACGATCACGTAGATATCTCTATCACATAGATATAGTAGTAAACATGAATGCATAATGTATCACACACACAAATGCATAAAGTGTATCTCACATATAAAAACTCCAAATGTAATAGATAAGCTAATATAATAACTAAGCTCCCCCTAGATATAGCTCCCCCTAAGCCTAACATACTCGAACCCTCTCCCCCTTTGGCGTTAAACACCAAAACCTAATGGTCGGTCAGCGGGGCTGCAGCGGACGAGCTAGGCGCTGAGGTACGAGGAGCGAGGTGGAACTGGGTGCCATCATCGTATGATCCTGAGCTCTGAGCTGTCTGACCCTCGGTAGCTGGTAGTGATGCTGAAGCAGTCTGGGTCGGATCAGTTACTGGTGCTGCTGTAGGCTGAGCTGGTATAACTAAAGCAGCTAGCTCTGATGATGCACAGAGGAGGGGAGCGTCTCTGTTGTCGCTGTGATAGGTGTAGCCATAGAAGGACCTGGAGAATGCAGGTATGGAGGAGTGGGCTACCCTGTCAACTCACTGAAGGAGGCTCCAAGACTCCTAGAGACTGAAGTGTCGGGCTCAACCAGCGATGACGTCTGTGCCGGTGTGAAGCCCGTCTGAAGTGGTGTAAACTATGGGGCTACCACTGGCGAAGCGAACCACTGGGACACCTACTTTGTAGGAGAAGGATACTGTGCTGGTGGTTGTCCCTGACTCTGAAACCCACTAGGCTGTAACGCTGGAGTCATCGAAGTGGTGGCAGGCTGACCAAGCTGGGGCGAAGCCAATGGTGGTGGGGCCCCAATCATTGTCACTACATGCTGCATGAATCCGAGAAGCTGCTGCATGAGGATCTACTGCTGATGCATAGCCTGCTGCTGCTGCTGTAGAGCCTGTGTCTGCTGCTGAATAACTAGCTGCTGGCGCTAGAACTCGTCCTGCCGAGTCTGGAACTGAGCAAACGCAGTAGCTATCTCCTGAGCCTATCGAGACTGGTCCTGCCTCATCCGCTCAAGTATAGCTAGAAGAGTAGGGTCTATCTGTGGGGCAGGTGGCGCTGAACTAGAGCTACCGGCCTCAGGATCATGTCATCGTGGAGGCATCTGTGGAATGGGCTGGTAGTCATCATCAGAACTGTCACTGGGCTCGCTAGTGACCAACCCCTCCTACTGAGCAAGCTGCTCCTCCTCTATGGCTATAATGCCCCTGATAATATCATCCTGCTGGGCTGCAGTCTCTAGCACCTCTGGACGACGGCGTGGCTGACTATGTGCCTGTGGTATACTGTGGCAGATCATCTGATTCAGGTTATAAGTAGGGAACTCTGTCATGGCACCACTGTACTCAGCAATCATCTCAGGTGACCTAATAGTAACTGCTCTGTGGATAAGGAATGTGATCCAGTGAGCATAGGGTAGCTGCCTGTGACCTCTGAAGCCCTCAGCTATAGTGTCCTCCATCTCAGACAGAAGAAGATCCCAGATGTCAAAAACTATCTGCTGCATCAGAGAGTTGAGAAGCCATAGCTAAATCTGAGTCAATCCCTCTCTGTATCCCATCCTTGGAAGTAAAGTCCTCCTCATAATAGCCCCAATCACGCGAGTAGTGGGCATGAGATCACTGGGGTTCCTCCTTGACCCCTCGCTAAAAGGCTCAGTGAAACAGTGACGAACCAAGTCTGTAGGAGGTACCATACCACCATGAGGGCGTCTGGGGGTGCGGTCTATCCATAGCACACCTCATGGAGCCTGACTGGCTACTCCTAAAGCCTGAGAATCTCTCTGACCCTGGTGCTCATCAGCCGGTAGTCTCTGCCTCAGAATGCAAAGTGTATGAACCTATGCTATGGGTTAATCCAAAGAGATGCATAGAACTGACGAATCCAAGATGGAACATATAATCCGATCCGTCCAATCAAATCTGTTAGCCCCGGCAGATATGCAAGGTAGGGGTGAATGTGCTCTCCAGCTGCTGCAACAATAGACTCTATGTTGCACACTCTCTATGATCTGAAGACTGCTCCGATGTTTAGATAGGCATTATAGAAGTCCTCCTGCAGGGGTGTATAGAATCCCTCTGATGCTCTCTCATCCCGCCTGGGTGGAAACCACACCTCAAAGTCCACAAACCTTAGTTGCTGCACCTGCTTGGCCGTGGCGGCCCTCAGGTCAAGATGGGTCACTGGAGGCGGACCCTGTGGTCGAGGTGGTGGACAAGAACTCCTCCTCTAAGTGACTGGCCTCGGTGAAACTGGAACACGAGTACGATCAGAGTGGCATAACTGTGGCTGAGGTGTCGGCTCTGTCTCCTTGGCCTACTGGACCTGCTCACCCTCCTAAGACTATTGTGCTAGCTGTGGCTCCTAAGTCTGCTAAGCTGGCTGAGGCTCTTGAGTCTGCTGTGCGAGCTGAGGCTGCTACTGTGGCTCCCCTTGAGGCTGAACCTCATCAATGGCAACACGCCGTCCGCCAATCATGAGTCCCAGCTACACCACCATGAAGGCGCTCAACTCACTAAAGTGAAGCCATCACTTCTGGTGAGAACTGATCAGCAATCTGGACGCCACTGCGAGCATCTCCTCTCTCGGCACACTCTGTGGCCTCTACAACTATGGTGGCTCTCGCTATATCTACATCTGGATACTTGCGCTTCCTTACTGCCAACTTCTTCGTCACCTTGCCTTTAGGTTCTGCAGGCTGGCGAGGCGGGGGCCTCGGATCCTCATCACCGGGACCACCTTCGACATTCTTCGTATGAGCCATCTGAAGGATTTGAGATGAATCAACTGCCACTGACAAAGATCTACTATCACTTTCGAGGCTTGGCCTCGTTCCATACTCGCGAGCTTAGCCCTGAGTTAACTAACAACTGCCACTGACACCTCAACGGAACCGGCTCGCTGCACGATAGAATAGATAGGATATACAAATAAATACAATATATCTAATAGATACGAAATCCTAGGAAAGCAAGCAATTAGGGATGAAATTAAAATGGAGGCTTGCTACCTAACGAACCGATGATCCGAGGAGAGAAGAAACGTCACACAAGGGAACCACCGAATCGCGAGCCTTGGGTTAGGGTTGGCGAAACGCAGTGACTCGATGGCTAGGGTTCAATGTGGGCACTGGTCGGCTAGGGTTAGGTAGGGCACTAGTGGCACTGGAGAAGTGCAGGGACAAGGCGGCGCTAGGGTAGTGCTTCTGCTATGGAGGTGAGCGGTGGCGCTAGATGTGGCGCGTCGGCACGGGATGTGGAGCGGCGGCGGGGAGCAAGGGCAGTGGCGGCGCATGGGCACAGGGAGGTGCTAGGGCGGCGCTGGCGCGGGCGCAGCTAGGGCACAGCGCAGTGCAAGAGCAGTGGCGGTGCGTGGGCAAGTGGAGCGGCAGCGCGGTGGCGTGGCAACGGCGAGATGCGCAGGCATGGGCATGGCACGGATGCAGCTGCTGCGGTGGCTCGGTGGCGGCGCGCGGATTTATAGCGGTAGTGGTCGCGTGGGAGGCGGCGGCTTAGGGCTTGTTGTGGCGCAGATACAGGTAAGGGAGTATGGCGGCTCGCATTATAAAGGGGTCCCCAACCGTGAGAGAAAAGGAAACCGGTAAGAATTTGAATCACGCACGTTTCCTATTGATCGGACGCTGCCACCCAGCATCCGGTCGATTCCAGTAAGGTCCAAAACCTCTAGAATCATGACCGGATGCGCCCGGTGGACACCGACTAGACGCAACCAGAGTTTGGTCAATACAGCCTTTGTCTTCTTCCACACGACCAGATGCTGAAAGCCTTCTGACCGGACGCTAAAGGCCAGAGTCCGGTCACTCATTCACAGCAAGTTCACCTCCTATGAACTGACCGAACGCTGGACTCCAGAGTCCGGTGCAGCGTCTGGTCACTCTTTCTTCAGCAAATCTTCAAAGTCCTTCGTGCTGCCTATTCCCAATCAAGTCCCAACTCAAATAAGATCCAAATAAACACCAATTGGGACTGATATGAGTGACCTCTCTCAAACCCTCAAGTTTTTCAAAATATTTTGCCTTAGGCTATAATTCTTTTTAAGAAAATAGGCAATAAGAGGGCAATTTGAAGACAAATGACAAAACAACATTCATGCATATGCAATGCAATACTTGTAAGTAAGTCTAATTGCTTGTCAAGTTTGATCTAAGGTTAAGCTTCTTCACATGCTTTTCGGCGGTTATCTTAACTATGTTAGACAAGCCCTATATGTATTACAAAACATTAAACATGTTGTACATTACAATGCAATGCAAGGGACAACACAAGCTTATTTTTTAGTGAAGTTACTAAAATCAAGCACATTGAGCTTATTCCGCAATCTACAAAATGTTGCCTCATCTAGCGGTTTAGTAAAGATATCCGCCAATTGATCCTCGGTCCTTACATCTTCTAGTGATATATCATTTTTAGCAACATGATCTCTAAGAAAGTGATGGCAAATATCTATGTGCTTTGTGCGAGAGTGTTGAACCAGATTATTTGTAAGTTTTACCGCACTTTCATTGTCACATAAAAGAGGTACTTTATCTAGAACTACACCATAGTCTAGCAAAGTTTGTTTCATATAAAGTATTTGTGCACAGCAAGCACCCGCGGCAATGTATTCCACTTCGGCGGTGGACAAAGCCACACTATTTTGCTTCTTGGAGGACCAAGATACAAGTGATCTACCAAGCAAATGGCACCCTCCGGATGTGCTTTTTCTATCAACTTTGCAACCGGCATAATCCGAATCGGAATAGCCAACTAATTCAAATATAGCTCCTTTGGGATACCAAAGGCCAATGCTTGGTGTATGCTTAAGATACCTAAGGATTCTTTTTACAGAAATTAAATGAGTTTCCTTAGGATTAGCTTGAAATCTAGCACACATACACACACTAAACATGATGTTGGGCCTAGATGCGGTCAAATATAACAAGCTACCAATCATAGAGTGGTAGAGAGTTTGATCAACCGGGTTACATCCCTCATCTAGGTCGAGATGTCCATTAGTTGGCATTGGTGTCTTGATTGGCTTACATTCATCCATCTTGAATCTCTTGAGAAGATCATTAGTATATTTCTCTTGAGAGATGAAAATCCCTTCTCTCATTTGCTTGACTTGAAAACCAAGAAAGAATGTAAGTTCTCCAATCATTGATATCTCGAACTCCTTCGACATCAATTCACCAAACTCTTTGCATGAATCTTCATTTGATGATCCAAAGATGATATCATCAACATACACTTGACAAATGAAGATATGCCCATCAAGCTTCTTGGTTAATAGTGTGGTGTCGACCTTCCCAATGGTGAAGCCCTTTTCAATAAGGAAGTCCCGAAGGCGTTCATACCAAGCTCTTATGTATGATCTTGAAGTAGAGGTGTATTTCTTCTATTGACCACTTGAGGGGGAGGTTGTGGAGCATCAACATCTTGTGCTTGTACCACCATTTGTTCATGGGAGACATGAGTATCTTTATTTTCTACTCTCCCATCTTTTTCACCATCTTGTGGCACACTTGATGAAGAAGGTGGATCAATCACTTGTACATCATCTTTAGGCTTGATGTCTCCAACTAGAATGTTCTTCATAGCCTCCCTCAATGGTTCATCAACTACATCATCAAGATTCTCATGCGCTCCTTGGGAGCCGTTAGATTCATCAAATTCCACATCATATGTTTCTTCAACCAAGCCGGTGGCATGATTAAATACTCTATATGCTTTGGACTTTGATGAGTAACCAACAAGAAAACCAATATCACAACATCTTTGAAACTTCCCTAGGTGTTGCCGCTTCTTGTAGATGTAGCATTTGCAACCAAACACCCTAAAGAAGGAGACGTCTGGCTTTTTCCCATTGAGCAACTCATAAGATGTCTTGCCAAGGAACTTTTGAAGGAATAGGCAGTTTGATGCATAGCACACGGTGTTGATTGCTTCCGCCCATAGAGCTTCGGGGGTGTTGTACTCATCAAGCATTGTTCTTGCAAGAATGATCAATGTCTGGTTCTTCCTCTCAACTACACCATTTTGTTGAGGAGTATATGTTGTGGAGACTTCATGTTTGATTCTAACTTCATCACAATAGGCTTCTATATTTGTGTTGTCAAATTCCTTCCCATTGTCACTTCTTATCTTCTTGAGCTTCACTTCAAATTCATTTTGTGCTCTCTTGGCAAACTTCTTGAAGCAAGATGCAACTTCGGATTTGTCATGAAGGAAGAATACCCATGTATACCTTGAATAGTCATCAACAATCACAAGACAATAGAGATTTCCTCCCAAACTCTTGTATGTTGTTGGTCCAAATAAGTCTATGTGAAGGAGTTCTAGCACTCTTGCGGTTGACATGAAAACTTTTGTTGGATGGGTATTTGCAACTTGCTTGCCGGCTTGACATGCACTACAAAGCTTGTCCTTCTCAAACTTCACATCCTTCAACCCTCTCACCAAATCATTCTTCATTAGCTTTTTGAGTGAGCTCATCCCAACATGAGCAAGTCTTCTATGCCATAACCACCCAAGTGTTGTTTTGGTGAATAGGCATGTCTTCAAGTGTGCATCTTCGGAGGTGAAGTCCACTAGATATAGGTTGTTGTATCTAAACCCTTTGAATATCACATGATCATCATCGTTCTTGGATACAACAACTTCCTTCTCGGTGAACAAGCATTGGAAGCCAAGATCACATAATTGTCCAACGGATAGCAAGTTGAAGCTCAATGAAGCAACATAGAGCACATTGGAGATGGAATGATCATTTGATATTGCCACTTTGCCCAATCTTTTGACCTCGCCATTTGAGTTGTCTCCAAATGTGATTCTTTCTTGTCCATCTACTTCTTCATCTAGTGAGGTGAACATACGAGGATCACTGGTCATATGTTGTGTGCAACCACTATCAATAACCCAATGACTTCCACCGGTCTTGTAGTTTACCTACACACAAGAGATCAAGCATTAGAAACCCAAACTTGTTGAGGGCCCTTCATCTTCTCAACAAGTGACTTTGCAACTCAAATTTTCTTAGACCTATTCTTGTTGGGAGGACCTAAGAACATCACTTTCATCTTTCCACTAGAATCTTTTCTAAGCATGTAGTGAGCATTGAAGGCAAAAGGTCTAGCATGCTTGGGCAAGGGTTGTGGTGGTGGAGTTTGGCACTCATGACCAAGTGGCCTTCTTGTCCACACTCAAAACATCTCTTTGGCTATGGCTTTGACTTGTGTTGTTGTTGAGCTTGAGCCTTCTTCTCTTGGTTTGCCAAGTACCCAATACCACGTCTATCCATCTTCATGATGGTGTTCATTAGTAGCTCACTTTGAAGATGCTTGCCTCTAGTGAACTTGCTCAATCTAATCTTAAGATGCTCTTTCTCCAACTTAAGCTTCTTGTTTTCTTCCTTGAGATCATCATTGTTCTTCTCTTCCTTGAGCTTCTTGTTCCCATCTTTGAGCTTCTCATTCTCAAGGATCAAACCATCATCATGAACAATAGTTTCTAGCACAATAGACTTGGTGGTTTGAGTTCTTCAAGATCTTTCTTGAGCTTTTCATTGTCATTCTTGAGCTTGACAAACTCATCATAATCATCGGCTTCAACCACTTGCTTGCCCTTGCTACTAGAACTTTGCTTAATGCTCTCAATAATCAAGTCATCACATGATGTAGCTATATCAATCTTAACAACATTGTTAGTAGCATCATGTGGCTCATTGGATAAGAATTCTTGAGCAATAACAAGATTGTCATGATTAATCTTAAGAGTAGTATATTCTTCTCTTAGCTTGTTGTGGCTAGTGATGAGCTTATTATGTGTCCTCTCAAGTTTATCATGTTTATCTTTAAGCTCTTTCTTAGAAGATTTGAGCTCCTTGAGTTTGGATTATATAGCATCATTTGCTTCTCTAAGCTCAACACTAGCCTTTTCGGCTATGTCACATTTTGCTAAAAGAGCATCATTTTTAGCTTCTAGCTTTTCATTCTTAGCTCTAGTTTTTATAATGATCTTAGTGTATTGTTTTAGTAATCTAGCAAGATCATCATAAGTAGGTGATTCATATTCATCATCATCACTATCGCTATCATCATCACTAGCATGCTCATCATCACTACTATCATCATTGTTCGATACCTTGCGGTCACCCTTGGCCATAAGGCATAGGTGTGTAGAGGATGATGGCGGTGGTGGCGATGAAGATGATGAAGAGTTGATAACAATTGCGACCACCTTCTCGTTGTCACTATCATCATTAGATGAGGCACTAGATGAATCAATGTCCGTGAGCCAATCAATGACAATGTATGGCTTTCCACTCTTCTTCTTCTTGTGGAAGTCCCTCTTCTTGCCATCTCTCTTCTTATATGGCTTGTTCTTCTTCTTCTCTTCTTCTTCTTCATTACATGAGTCATCTTTCTTGCCCTTGTATTTGTTCTTGAACTTGTCTTTCTTGGGCTTAGTGCATTGGTGTGCTAGATGACCAAGTTCTCCACAATTGAAGCAATCCATCTCAGAGATTGGCTTCCTTCTAGAGCTAGTGAAGAACTTCTTCTTCTTGCCATCAAACTAAATGCCACTCTTGTTGAGCTTCTTTAGCATCTTGGCGGTCTTATTCACCATGAGAGCAAGACTTTCATCATCAACTTCATCATCACTTGAGCTCTCATACTCAAGTCTTGCTTTGTCCTTCTCTTGGCTAGCTTTGAATGCTAAGTCCTTATCTTTCTTCTTGGTAGAGGATGAGCCATCTTGTGGCGTGATGTGCATGTACATCTCATGAGCATTGATCTTTCCCAAAATTTGTGTCGGTGTAGCGGTGGAAAGATCACCTTGATGTAGCACGGTCACAATATGCCCATATTTGTCAATGGGGAGGACACTCAAGATCTTTCTTACAACATCAGATGGTTGCATTTGAGTGAGTCCAAGCCCATTGACTTCCTCTACAAGAACATTCAAATATGAATACATTTCATTAGCACATTACTTAGGAAGCATTTCAAAAGAGTTGAGCTTTTTCATGACAAGATGATAGTGTTCCTCATGCTCACTCTTAGTTCCCTCATGGAGTGCACAAACATCCAACCATAGTGCATGGGCGTGTTTGTGGTTCCTCACCCGATTGAACGCATCTTTGCAAAGGCCTCTAAAGATGGTGTTTCGAGCCTTTGCATTCCACTTCTCGTAATTCACCTCATCACCTTATAGGTGAGTAGCATCTCGAGGTTTTGGGAAGCCTTGTGAGGCAGCTCTAAGTATGCCAACATTTAGAGCTTCTAGATATGCCTCCATGCAAATTTTCCAATAAGGAAAGTCATCTCCCTCAAATATAGGAGGAGGTCCATCCCCGTGAGACATCTTGCTCTAGGCGGTTAAGCCTAAATACGTGAGCACGAGGCTCTGATACCAATTGAAAGGATCAAGATGCCCAAGAGGGGGGTGAATTGGGCTAATTCTAATTTTTTTGCAATAATTAAATCATATGGTTAGCCCAATTAACCTCTTGTGCCTAGAAAGTGTTTCTAATTGTTCTACCGCACAAAAGACTTGCAACCTAAGTTCCAATCCTACTATAGCATGGCAATTCTATGAATGTAAAGACAAGAATTGAATTGCTCAAAGTAAATGCTCAAAGTAAATAGAGAGGGACAAACACGGCGATGTTTTGCCGAGGTATCAGAGAGTCGCCACTCCCCACTAGTCCTCGTTGGAGCACCCACGTAAGGGTGTAGCTCCCCCTTGATCCGCACAAGGATCAAGTGCTCTCTACAGATTGATTCTTCGACACTCCATCGTGGTGAATCACCCACAACCGCTCACAACTTGAGTTGGGTCACCCACAAGCTCCGCCGGGTGATCACCAAACTCCCAATCACCACCAAGCCATCTAGGTGATGGTGATCACCAAGAGTAACAAGCACGAACTCTCACTTGACCACGACAAGCCTAATGAGAAGGTGGATGCACACTTTGCTACTCTTGATCTTCACTAATGAGGGCTCTCTTTGGGATTCTCAAATCTCAATCACCTCAATAGGACCTTGCTCTTCTTGGCACTCTCTAAGGTGTTTCTCAGCTGTTGGAATGAGCAAAAGTGCCCCCACACACGAGCGGAGGTTGTATTTATAACACCGGTTGAAAAACGAACCGTTATGAGCTTCTGCGGGGTGACCGGACGCTCCGGTCATGTTGACCGGATGCACCGGTCAGTACACCCTGAACTCTAGTGGTTAAGTGTTGATCGGACGCTGGCAACGTCCGATTAGCACTGACCGGACGTGTCCAGTCACGTTTTCCCTTCACTGGAACCTTACTGATGTCGACCGGACGCTGGCCCTCAGCGTCCGGTGCCATGACCTCACAGCGTTCGGTCATTTCCAAGCGCTTTCACCTTGGTCAAATGAACTGACCGGACCCTGAGCCAGCATCCGGTCACACCGGAGCCAGCGTCCGGTCAGTATTTGACCCTCCATTCACTTCTAACTCTCGAACATATGTGAATGAAGTTTGCTCCATTGGATCAAAGGGCTGTTGTGGAGCTACCTAGTGCTAGTTTTAACAAGTGTGCACCACACCTAACTCACTAGACTCACCTAGATCAAGCTACCTGTTCATACCCCCCTTAACAGTACGGCCAAAGGAAAAACAAAGTCCTAAACTACTCTAAGTGTCTCTCCAACTCCAATCGACACTTAGAACTAGTCCATCCTTAACCTTGTCGTCCAACCTTTAAAAACCGAAACGATTTCCATCGTAGGGGCATGACAACCTTGATTGCCCAATCAATCTCCATTACCGTGACCTAACTCAATTGTTTCTATAAAACACACGTTAGTCATAGTAATCACGTATTGTCATTAATCACTGAAACCCAACTAGAGGCCTAGATGCTTTCAGACACAATCCTGGAAGCTTCGAGTTCCCGCGTTCCTCTTCCTAAATTTTGGTGTAAACAGGCACCTTAAGACGACCGCCTCCGAAAATAGGTTATTTTTAGAGGCGGTTGTCTTAGTGCGCCCGCCTCCATAAATCGATTTTACGAGGCGGTTGGATTTTGACCGCCTTAGTAAATCAATTTATGGAGAAGGACAAACGTGACCGTCTCGGTAAATAAAAATAACCGCCTCCGTTAATAGCCCAGCATTTTAGGAGGCGGTTGGATTTTGTGCCCGCCTCCATTAATGTTTGGGCCCCGTCTTCCAAAATCATTTGTGTAGTAGTGTTTTTTGAAAGGAATCCTGACCCATATATGGAGAAGATCAGTATATTTGGGTTTGTCATAGTCACTAATGGTGTAAGTATGCATGTGAATGTTGTCTTTTCAAGTATTTGTTCACCTAAAATCCCTTTTAATTTGGTATATATTTTAAACCTTGAATTGCTTATATTTCAGAACCGAGGGAATAGCTATTAAGACACATTTCACGGAGAATTCAACGAAACCAATTTTGATAATATAGGTGTTGATGTATTTTTTAATCAAATAAAATCAAAGATGTCTTATTTAGAGCTAATCAAGTTAAAATGAGCTATAATATAAGAGTGAGGCGACAGATTGTATTCGAGGCATGGGATCAGTTATATTCTTCAGTTAGATTAATTATATTCCAAACTAAAATTAAGGCAGCAAATTATAGACGTGTTTTGTCTAGACGCGTCTGTGGTGATCACACATCCAGACGTGGCTCAATTCGTGTCACTAGAACGGGTGTCTGCTATTTGGTTTTTTTGCATAGTGAAAGTAGTAAGTAGATGGCCCGGCAGGCAGGGCATCCAAATATTATATATTGTGTGGGCAATATTGTATCCAGATCATGCCATGCAGCATCGGCCCATATCTTTTTGCTGGTAGAAAACAATATGTCGGTTGGTAGCCGTCACCCGTCAGTAGAAAAACTGGATCTGGTAGCTTTCAAGCCATATTTTATGGAGTTGGGAGGTGGCCTGGCAGGCACGGGATATCGAATATATATCCAGATATATATTATATTCTGATCCAGCAGGGACAGCTAGGATATCATTTCTTGCATCCTGTTGAAAGCTCACGTTTGTTTGTTTGCCAAGAGCAAATCTAAAGGTTTATCGAGGTACGTTACTGTATTATTGTATGTGTAAACACAGCAGAATCAAAGCTACGACGTGTACAACCAGAGAGCCACTATTGCGTTCTACTATTAGTACAAAGGTCAGGGGGGGGGGGGGGGGGGGGGGGGGGGGAGGTTGAACTATCCCTACCTGAATTTCTTTACCACAGATTCCGGCGAAAGCCGGTGATGGTAATTACGAAGTTGGGTCATGAATTCAGTTACAAAGCACGGCGATCTGCAGGCAGGCATGGATGACACATGTGAGAAAATGCATGCATGACACACCACTAGGATGCATGGCATGATCATATCGACCGACTCTCCCACCTGGAGGCGTCGTCTGATCTCATTGACTCCGATTCAAACCTCAATCTGTGAGCGAGATATAGAGCACGAGCTGATGGTGCAGAGGGACGACGACAAGCTAGCGCTCATAGCCTCACATGCATGCTGCATGACATAACAAGCAGCTGATGGCTGATCGCCTGATCTGACCATGCCATCGATTCGACAGCACGGCCGCAATATTTTTAGGTGTCATCGTCTAAATTTTGACTAAAAATGTTAGTGATATTTGTTTCTCCAAATAAGTGTATCACAAAAATATATGCAATGGTTAATTTATTGATACTTATTATTACATATGCAATGGTTAAAAAAGAGACTGAGGGAGTGCTGCAGTGCTACCTCCGTCTGGAGGAAGAATGTATGTCGTTCTATTTTTGTCTTAATTTATAGTCAAATTATCTAAAATTCGATTAAACATATAAAAAAGAGTGTCATAAAGTAATTATATTATGAAAAATGTGTTTTATGACAAATCTAATGATGTTTATTTGGTATTATAATTTTTGATATTTTTGTATAAATTTGATTGAACTCAAGATGGCTCAAGTAGGTATTATTATGATAAAGTTATATTCATTCTATTGGACCGAGGGAGAGAGACACATCCACTACGGCGGAAACGATTTTCAGGGACCGTAAAAATGGTCTGCGGAGTTGAGTTTACCCACCCATCCTGAAAATGCATGTCTCTTGAAAATGCATTTCTAGGAGTATTTTGCTTAAGATAACTGCCCTTGCATATTCATTTCCAACCGATGGACCAAAGCTACCATAGTAGTCCTAGAATGCCATACTTTGACGTCCTGGAACGACCAGAAACCATGTAAATGGTTATCTTTGAGAGGCTGACGGGCATAATAGAGAACAACTTAAAGGACTCATTATTTGTGAACCGAAACTGGATCGATTTTTTTTTCAATCATTGAACATCTTGGCTGCATGAACGGTAAATCCGGACCGTCTGGCGACTGAATGCACGTTGCATACACAAGCTGGAAACTAACGAGATCGAGACTTGGATAGTCACCAAAAGAAACTCCCGGCAATCTTAATTTTGGTCTTGGCATAAACTACAATAGGAATGAAGAAGAGAAGAAAATGACGATAGCTTTTAAATCATGGAATTATATGGAGAAAGGACAATTAAAAAAATCAATCAAATGATCAACAAATCGGTTTGTAACAAAAAAAAATAAGCAAAAATAAATATTACAATACACCGGGGTCCATGTGCGAATATTAATCCAGATCCATGCGTGCATGAATGCATGGAGCGAGACTTGAAACTATAGATAGGTACACGATCTGTTGTGATCCTCAACTACGGATCGGATCTAGCTACTGTCATGCATGCATCTCCATGCATGCCAGAGCTTCAAACGCATGTGCCTTCAATTTGTTCGGTAGGAGGGACTACAACAACAATGCATGCATGTAAATATATAACAGATTGACATGCATATATATGTATGTGACAATGTAAGGGTAGCCTTGAGTTTTTACCGCACTTCACAAACTCGGCCAGACACAACATAAGTTATTGCATTGGCTATACTGCCACACTAACCTACTTGCAAGAGAATGACAAACTATGTATCGTACTTGATGATCATAAGAGGAAAAACTCCTAGATGACTGGTGCCTTTGCCAATAGCTAATTGTTGAAACGGGAGAATTGCCAATATGTCTAGCAACAATACAAAAATCAGGTTTTGGCTGTAACCATAAAGTCATCAAGCATTGAAAGCTACAAGTAGAACCCGTAAGCCCGTACATGCATGCATGCTATAATCAAGTTGGCCGTGACCGTAAATATCATTTTCATTTTTCAAGAAGCCAATAAATTTAAATTTTAATCAATATTATAAAAATATTAATATTTATTAAGTGATATATTTTTACATTAAACATGTTTGGAGACACAAATATTGATAATAATTTTTTATATCAATCACTCTGACCAAGTAGCATATTATATTATTAAACCTACTGGGGGTGTTTAGATCCAGGGACTAAAGTTTAGTAGATGTCACATCGGATATTTTGATACTAATTAGAAAGACAAAACATGAGCTTAATTAGGCTTAATAGATTCATTTTGTAAATTATTCTCAATCTGTGCAATTAGTTATATAATTAGTCTAGGTTTAATATTCTAAATTAGTGTCTAAAATCTGATATGACAGGGATTAAATTTTAGTAGGGGAACAAACAACCCCCCCCCCCCCCCCCCCCCCCCCCCCCCCCCCCCCCCCCCCGCTCACAAATGCTGACGTTTGTTCTCAACGAGTTGAGGTGGTGTATACTAAGAATAGAATAATTAAAGCTACGTACGACGTGTACCAGCAGAGAGCCACTAGTACTCCGTCCTGAAGGCAAGGACGCACATTAGTAAGAAGGTCTGGTTTAGTTCTTCTTAAAATTTAGTCCCTGTCACATCAGATGTTTAAATACATATATAGAGTATTAAATATAGACTAAAAATAACTGATTACACAGATTGCGACTACTTTGCGAGACGATTTTTTTAAGCCTAATTAGTCCATGATTTGATAATGTGGTGCTACCCTACACAAATGCTAATGACAGATTAATCAGGCTTAATAAATTTGTCTTGCGGATTACTGAGGACTTGTGTAATTTATTTTATTATTACTATCCAAACACTCCAATATGACATCCGATGTGACACATCTAAACTTTATCCCCTAAATTTAGACACCACCTTTCCTCTTTGGTCTAACTTCTTTGGTCTAACTTTCCTCCGTATCCCGAAAAGGAAGAAAGCATTGCCACTCAACTTTCCTCTTTGGTCCAACTATTGTACTCACCTACAGTAAGCTCTTATCACCGGCATGAATAGTGGCAGATCTAAAAAATTACAGAAGAGAGACACGAGTCATCTACAAACTCTAGAGTCTCTCCTTCCTTTAACTTCTTTTTCATGTCCCAAATATACATTTTAAGTTCTCATATTTTTAAATTCAAATTTCAAACTTTTTCTAAACTAGCCATGATGTTGGAACATGGTAATAGATGAAAAGCTAAAATATTGTACAACAAGCTGTGAAGCCTACCTAGCTAGAGAAATTTTAGTAGGCTTTAATTTGTTAAAAAAATTATAATTCGTCTTTGCATTTTTCAATACCCAGCCTCAATAAGTCCACTAGCTAGCAGGTCGATCTACCAGGCGCACTGCTGGGCGGGCGGCGCTGCAGCTAGCCCAGCTAGCCTGCAGGTAAGGACGGCCGGCACACTGCATGAGGCATGCAATGACGTCCATGACACCACCTGCAGGCTGGCATCTAGCGATCTCCCATGCTCCCTGCTGCTCGGCTCCCAATCCGGCCGGCAATCCCTGCTCCTCGATCCGATCCGCGATTCGCGCGCGGACTTCCCCCGTGTGTATATATTTGCATGGTTTGGTGGTAGCACAGCCGCACACGAGTACGTGTTCAACACCCAACAGTATACTCGTGGCTGGAACCGGAACCGGAGGAGCCTGACTCCTGAGCACCTTATATTAATTAAAACCCTGGTGAAGCTAGAGAGACGACGACAAACGCTCACATGTCACGCATGCGGTGAAAATACACAAGGTCTTCATGTACTGGTCAAAAACCCTAGGCGGAAAGAACGAAAACAAAATTCAATCGTGTGGTCCCGGGAATGGATCTGGCCCAAGTTCAATAAGAGCGATCATGAGTTTGCATCCATCTCATATTATTATTGCATACCCATTAATTGCCTTGTCCAATCATATAATCATGTTAATTTACATTCCACAAATTAAATCCGCATTTTATTTTATTTTATTTCCCTTTATTTCGACATCTTCATACACTTTGTTCCTAGACATAAAATTTATTTTTATTTCCGTTTATTTAATCTACGTCATGGTGGTTCTAGCTTTTGGATTGCGTCTGCCCTGGTTTTTCTAGGGTCCGTTTATAGAACACTCGAGTGTTCAAAGACCCGAGAACACTCGATTTTTGCTCTTCACGCCTTCATCCTCCTCCCGACGCTTCACCGCCGCCCGCTACCCCGCCGCAGCGCTGTAGGGTCTCGCCAGAGCTCCACGGCCGAGACCCTACCACACCCGTGGCAGCCTCCTTCTCCCCCCCCCCCCCCCCCCCCCGCCGCCATCATGGCCATGGGCACCCCCGCCCTGACTTTGCTCGGCCGCCTACTACGCTGTCGAAACCCTAACCGTTGCAATCCCACCGTCTCTACGACCTGCCTCCCCGAGCCCCTTCTAAGCCCGCTGGAGTTAGGGAAGAAGAGGAGAGGCCAGAGATGAAGAAGAATGGGAGGGAGAGGAATCGAGTGTTGAGAGCGAGAGAAACACTCGAGTGTGTTATAGTATTTCTCTTTTTTGTAAATTCGTGAATCACATGCTTTTTAATTCCAAGTGAGAAAAGCTCTGGAATACATGATTTGTTTGCTGTTATTGTAAATTCGTGTGATTTTGGACATGCAATCACACAAGTGACCAACCACCTTTATATATATTAATATTGTTATATTATGTCCACACGAATAATGTTTCACGGACGGTGGATCCATGTGTCAGGATGCATGCAAATATATATATCGTCCTCGATCAACTAGAATATATCATCGTGTCAGGCCGGATGCATGCATGTGATTTCCTACAATAATGCATCTATATATGTAGATGGCCTGGCAATATATATGCATGACAACTACACGAAGAGATCTGCTAGCTAGAATACGACAATTTTCCCTGTGGGCTTCCGGGCCGGCCGGTTGATGTTGACCGGACTAACTACAGGAGGAGTTTCACAATCACATGGGTTTGTAGCTAGAGATCGAGGACCTACGTGACGCTTATTTAATAGGAGGGATAAATACAGACAGATACGTACTGGACCAACCGTACCATTAATTAACGCGCGCGGCGTCAATTATTCGCTCGATCGCGTTGTCGCGTTTTTGATTCGCATGCACGTGCGTATATTTATTGGACAAAGCATCCATTATTGTCAATTGCATGCATGCACAAGGTGTTTTTTTTTTTTGAAGCGCGCGCGCTGTGTCATGGAGAAAGCTTAATTAACTATGGAGAAAGCTTAATTAACCAAGTGATTTTGGGCATGATTTCCGAGCAAGTTGTGATCACATGTGGAGATGTTTGGGTTTTAGGCATCGTACGTCACAACTTGCTCGGAAACTTCTAAATTTTTTACCACAACCTCTACATGCAACGACACGACACCTCGACAAGTTTCGTGATTTTCGGACTTCGTTTGCATTTTATATAATTAAAAAACACTTTTTTAACAAGTTGGTGGTCATGTTTCGTGAAACAGAAGTTCGAAATTTCACGAATGTCCCTGCGCACGGCCTCAAAATACACTCAAAAACATGAATACCATTTTTTGAATCGCTAAATTCTAATATTTCATGCACCTGCAGTTCAAATTTACTTTTTCAAGAAAAGTTCAAGTAAACATAAAAAATTAAAAAAATATACCAAAAATTCATAGAAAAGTTCCAAATTAGAACATGTGCTTCTAGGTACTGTATAAATGCCTCAGAAAAAATTTGAAAACAAAATAAAAAAAATAAAAATACTTTGCCGAGTGTCGCAATTGGCACTCGGCAAAGGAACCTCTTTGCCGAGTGCCAGGCTTGCAGCACTCGGCAAAGATTTTTCAGAAATTTTGTTTATTCTTTTCGATTAAAAGAACGCTGAATTTCTTTGCCGAGTGCCCGCATCTCGGCACTCGGCAAAGAGCCAACCCACTTAACCCTACCGGGCCGGCCGTGGCCCGCTCCCACTCTCTCTCTCCCTCTCACTATCGCGCGCGCCCGGCCCCGCCCCGCCGCCGCGCGACCACCGGCACCGCCCCGGCCCCGGTCCGCCGCTGGACCGCCGCCACAGCCTCGGCCCCAACCCGGCCCCGCTCCGCCGCCGCAGCCAGTCGGCCTCGCCCCGACCTCGACCCAGCGCGGCTCGGCCGCCTCAGCCGGCCCCGCCCCAGCCCCGCTCCGTCGCCGGACCGCCGCTGCAGCCCCGGCCCTGACCTGGCCCCGCTCCGCCGCCGTAGCCAGTCGGCCCCACTCCACCGCCGGACCACCGCCGCAGCCCCGGCCCCGCTTGGCTGCCCCCGCCCCTGACCCACCGGAGTGGAGCAGGGGAGTAGAGGAGAGAAGGGAGGTGGAGGAGAGGAGAAGGGAGAAGGAAGAAGGAGAAGGGAGGAGGAGGAGCCTCGACCGCCGGCCACGCCCCTCGCCATTCGTCCCCGCCGTCGTCCCTGCCCCTCGTTGGAGACGAAGGTGACCCCGGCACCGCGTCGCCTGACTCCACCGCCACCCAAGGTATAAAGCCCCCCGGTTGTCGGCCTTCGTGCCTTGTATGTCATTGACGGCCTTCGTGCCGTATGTGGATGTGTGGGCCTTCATGCCGTACGTGGATATGTGGGCCTTCATGCCGTATATATGTTGTCGGCCATCGTGCCGGCTTTTTTCTTGCAGGTTTTGGAAACCTCCCCGTATAGGGGAGGTTCTGCCAAAATTTTTAACTTATAGTATTATAATTCTTCTTTTGTAGAGCAGGACCCGTCGGAGGGGACCCGGAGTACGTAGGCGACCCCGATCGTCTTTGTCAGCGCTACGGTCCTGCCTGCACAGCATCGCTTCGCCACTGCCCCGCTAGCCTGACTCCACCGCCACCCTAGGTATGAATAACCTCTCTTCCTTATCGTTGTCGTAGATCGGTGTAACCTAGTTAAGCGTCTCCCGTTCGAAACAGATACGGTTGGAGGTATGTGGATCTTCGCATATCTAAGACCGTATCTGTTTCAGATTGTCCACTTTTTTGGATAGCCCGCGGATGCGTAGATGGGGTAGTTTTCATTTTCTGCTTCGATCCAAGATAGAGTTTCGGCACCACCTCCCTGTTGTTCTTCGGATACACACTCTCCCTTCCAGGACGTGTATCGGGAGAACAGTGGGGAGGTGCTACCAAAATTCTGTCTCTGATCGAAGTAGAGCATGTAAACTAACCTCATCTATGCATTCACGGGTGGGATTAGGACCTATCTTCACCCATTACTTTCTATGCTAAAACTTAGAGAAACCTAGTGAAACCTAGTGGTGGTGGTGGTGGTGGTGGTGGTGTGATCATGGTGGTGTGGTGGTCATGGTGGTGGTGGTGGTGTGGTGTTGGTGGTGGTGGTCACGGTGTTGTGGTGCTCATGGTGGTGGTGGTGGTGGTGTGGTGGTCATGGTGGTGTGGTGGTCATGGTGGTGGTGGTGGTGGTCACGGTGTTGTGGTGCTCATGGTGGTGGTGGTGGTGTGGTGGTGGTGGTGGTGAAGTGTTGGTGGTGAAGTGTTGGTGATGGCGGTGATGTGGTGGTGGTGGTGGTAGTGGCGGATATTTATCTTGCATATTTATTTATTCTCTTGTCGCTCACGTGCAATCTCTTCTATTTTGTGCAGCATCAATCGGGGGCGGCGTCGAACCACCTCGGAGGGTCGCTGAGATCGCACTTTGGGCCATCCCAACCCGGACCGTCGCCGTGAGCTTCAAATGGCAGCCGTTGTGATATAATGCACTTGTGAACTTTGTGAACTATGCTTGTGTGTTTGGACTTTGGACTTGAGAGTTGAGATTGTGATACTTGTATGCTATGTTTGTGTTTGTGGTGGATTGTGATATACATGTGTATATATTTGTGTGATATATAGTTGTGTTATATATATATATATGATGTATATCTTGTTTGCAACGATGGAAGACTAAAAACCAAAAAAAAATTGAATTTTTTCACTTCTTTGCCGAGTGTCATAACCATGACACTCGGCAAAGCTGAGAATCTGGGATACTAAGCTTCCCAGCTTTGCTGAGTGCCTACCTACAGCACTCGGCAAAGAAAATCCAAACAAAAAAAGAAAACAAGCTTTACCGAGTGTCAGATTCAGGCACTCGGCAAAGCATTTTAAAAAAAATAAAAAACACATTTCTTTGTCGAGTGCCGACGCGTGGCACTCGACAAAGGGGCCGTTACTGTGACATGGCCATCACGGCGGCTTTTCTTTGCCGAGTGCCATCACGACATACGGCACTCGATAAAGAAGCCTTTGCCGTGAAGGAATATACCGATAGCTCTTTGCCGAGTGCAGCACTCGGCAAAGGCTTTGTCGAGTGCAAAGCCTTCTTTGCCGAGTGTAATTGCACTCGGCAAAGCACACGTCTGCTGTAGCGAATACAGACAGATACGTACTGGACCAACCGTACCGTTAATTAACGCGCGCGGCGTCAATTATTCTCTCGATTGCGTTGTCGCGTTTTTGATTCGCATGCACGTGCGTATATTTCTTGGACAAAGCATCCATTATTGTCAATTGCATGCATGCACAAGGTGTTTTTTTTTTTTTTGAAGCGCGCGCGCTGTGTCATGGAGAAAGCTTAATTAACTATGTGTAAATAGACAGAATATTTAGATTTATAGTAGACGATGGCTGTCTATATATTGATATTTCGCATGCAAGTATTATGTATATATATACACGTACGGTATGACGGTAGCACACATGTTGTACATGGATAGGATACGTACACGCAGAGTATTATATTGTTATCCACGTACGGTAGCTTATAACTACACGTTTGTGTGAAGAGATAGAATATTAAAATTTGCATGTAGACTTACCGGCCGTTACTATGCATGCAAGTCTGAAGAGACAGAATATTATTGCAATTTGCATGACGACTGTGCACTAGTATTGAAACGACTTTTGATTCACTTCGAAATTTGGCTTTAGTCCCGATATTTTTCGCGCTCGGGACTAGAGAAATCTTTAGTCCCGGTTGGTAGCTCCAATCGGGACTAAAGGTCCCTGCCCAACGGCTACTGCGCCAGGCTTTTGCTGGAGGGGACTTTTAGTCCTGGTTGGAGCTACCAACCGGGACTAAAGGTTCACTTTTACTCCCGGTTGATCCCTCCAACCGAGAGTAAAAGTCTACTCCTAGCTGGAGGCTCCGTCCGAGACTAGAAAGGGACCTTTAGTCCTGGTTTCTGTCTACAACCAGGACTAAAGGTCCCCTCCTATATACCCCTTGTTCCTCCCTGAGCCCGAGCCACTTCGAGCACAGTGTTCTTGCTTCATCGCCGGCCTCTCTTCTTCCTCATCACCGGTGATCACAAGATTTCTTCCATTCTTCCATCAATTCTTCGGTTCTAAAGGTTACCAACTTTATACTCTCATGTTTCATCAGTAGCTTATTTCATTTTGTGGACTAGATATATGTGATTTTTTTTATAGTAGATTTTTTTATTTGTAAGCCATTTAAGCTCAAAATCACTTTAAAGTTTGCATATTTGGATGAAGGAAGGTTAAAGTAGTTATTCAAAACTAGTATTGAGCTTTCCTTTTTAGCATGCATAGCACACTTCATGCTTTAGAGATATAGAGAATTTTAGAGTTTTTTTTAATTTTATTTATTTATAAAATGAGAAATTTATATTATATTAAAAATGAGTATAGAGAGTAGATGGCAACTGCTTCCGGGTCCTCGACCTCTCATCGGGTTACAAAGCGACCTTGAGTATAGAGAGTAGATGGCAACCGCTGCTATATATGCAGGGGCAGGGCGGGGCAGCAGCCTTGTGTTTGTGACGACTCGTAGTTTTGAGATGTCATATCGGATATCATAAGAGGGTATCGTATAGGATGTTCGGATACTAATAAAAAAATAAATTACAGAATCCGTCAGTAAATCGCGAGACGGATTTATTAAGCCTAATCAATCCGTCATTAGCACATGTACTGTTACTGTAGCACTTTGTTGTCAAATTATAGGCTAATTAGGCTTAAAAGATTCGTCTTGCAAAGTAGTCGCAATCTGTGCAATTAGTTATTTTTTTAGTCTATATTTAATACTCTATGCATGTGTCCAAACATTCGATAAGATATAGTGTAAACTTTTGGAGAGGAACTAAACAAGGCCTGAGTGTAATGGCAATGGAATGCATGTTCTATCTTGCTGGTGTAGTGTACTGACCATAGGCTCACATGCTTACACAAATGCTTCTGTTACAATTAAATAAGAAAAAAATATTGTGGTTCCATGAGTAGCATACATATATTTATAGTTAAGGACTTAAAGTGATGTGCTTGTTGAAAAAAGAAAAATAAGCAAGATAGATAGAGATCGATGGAGAGGGATGTCTGGTCTGGGTCTGAAAACCTTCGTCATGGGTCATGCATTGTGCTGCATTTCTTGGCTTACTGTAGTGCTGACTGATATAGTGATATGAACAAGGATAGCTCTGCACCCTGCTGTCGGGTTGATGGTTCAGTCGTTTGCCATGAGAGCGTTCACATGCTTACATGCATCATATCTATCACCGTCGGTGCAACGAAAAAGCTAGCTGTTTTGTTTTTGTCTAATAAGCCTAAGAACTGCCGGAACTTGTCATCTTGGTCTCTATCCAGACACAAGCAACAACTTTTCCACGTTTTTTTTTATCTTGTGCCCAAAATGCATGCATCCCCATCCGTGCTGGCGACCGACAGAGACACCGAATTGTTAGGTCCATTTCGTCCATGATTATTGACATGTACACGCACCATGATATATACTGCTTTCTGGTAGCTGTTCTAACACCTGAAACTTAACACTTGACAGCTTATGGATATATAGGTGGATCGATGGACGGGAATGTATAGTAGCTGGCACCAATCATGATGGAGTCATCAAAAGGACCTTCATCCGGCCGGCCGGCTTCCTGCTTCCATGCATCTCCCTTTCAAAAATATATATTTTTAAGGTGAGCAAAGTAGATAGTGACAATGCCTAAGTATGACAATTCACTTTGCGAAAAGCTAAAAACAATTCCAATTCATTGCAATATTGCCAAGTACATTTTTTGGATCGTAGTTAATTTATTTATAGTACGTGGATGATGCTAAAAGTTGGTGAAACTAATATAGTTAGCCGATGAAAGCCCTGCTGCCATCCATGTGTTTTGGGAAATCAAAGTAGTTATTTCCATTGGGGGAAGGAGTATGGTGCCATTGGGGGAAGGATCGGATGCCAAAAAAGAAAAAGTTTAAACCACAGCTAGGATCATTGGCCTTTGATTACTCTTATTTTAGTATAATATATCCCACAATGTTTTTTAGTTTGGACATAAGTGTTTGACACAGTCTAAGATCCTTAATTGCTCTCTGCATATTCAGGGTTGGATAATAATTGGATATACCCTCACCTATAGCTGCCAAGCTGAATTAAACAAGACAAATAATTCCATGGGAAGAAATTTCCATTGTAGCTAATAGCAGGCAAATAAAGAAGTGGATCTTGCTTGTGTGGCACAAACACTAAAGCATTTGTTTAGCCAGCATTTGACAAGACCTGTTTGTCCAGGCGTGCCCTAAAATAAGAGCACAATCAGTGCATTCTTTATAGAGCCTTCTGATCCTCCGGCCTACAAGCCATTTTATTTTATGTCAGTATATAACTGCTGGCAGTTTGGGTGATTGCATATGGTTAAGATGGCAGAAAATAGTTTATAGTCACCATGATGGTGACCCAGATGGTTAGGTCAATTTAAGTTATTCATATGTGGACTTTTGATTTTTATTGCGGGTTTTTTAGTGTCCGTTGTCTATACCGTGTGTTACACATCACCGGAACCATTCACAAACTTACACAGCATGAATCAAACGAGATATTTGTATGTAGCATACTGCGTGCCGTGCTTTCTCGCTCTTCTCTCAACTCAAACACTAGAGTAGTAAAAATGACGAGGAAAAAGGAGCAAATTGCTTGCACAATTTAATTAATAAATTCGTTTTCTGTTCAATGTCCAGTTCTCTTCACATTAAACATTTATATAGCAAGCCGGTAGATATGTATAAGGTGAACGAAATAATAAGTTAATTACCATGGATAAGAAAAGAAAGCATATCCCCAAGACAATTAAGTATTCATGCATGTGTAGGCCCTGTGATTCTTATGTGAGGATCTGTCTGGGGCATATCATGGAACAAGATTTGCTTCGCACATGGACATCACTGCACCAACAAGGAGGTCTAGATCAGCTGGTAAGTTTCGTCCCTCCAACCGGGAATAAAAGTCTACTCCCGGCTGGAGGCTCCGTCTAGGATTAGAAAGGGACCTTTAGTCCCGGTTGGTGTCTTCAACCGGGACTAAAGGTCCCCTCCTATATACCCCTTATTTCTCCCTGAGCCCGAGCCACTTCGACCTCAGTGTTCTTGCTTCATCGCCGGCCTCTCTTCTTCCTCATCGCCGGTAATCACAAGATTTCTTCGATTCCTCCATCGATTCTTCGGTTCTAAAGGTTACCAACTTTATACTCTCATGTTTCATCAGTAGCATATCTCATTTTGTGAACTAGATATATGTGATTTTTTATGGTGGATTTTTTTTATTTGTAAGCCATTTAAGCTCAAAATCACTTTAAAGTTTGCATATTTGGATGAAGGAAGGTTAAAGTAGTTGTTCAAAACTAGTATTCAGCTTTCATTTCTAGCATGCATAGCACACTTCATGGTTTAGAGATATAGAGAATTTTAGAGTTTTTTTTATTTATTTATAAAATGAGAAATTTATATTATATTAAAAATGAGTATAGAGAGTAGATGGCAACTGCTTCTGGGTCCTCGGCCTCTTATCGGGTTCCAAAGCGACTGAGGCCGGACCTCCCTCTCATTGCATGCGGCAAGTGTGAGGAGAAGATTGTGATGGAGTACCGGGTGAGGAAGGAGTGTCCCAACGAGGGCCGTATCTTCTACAAGTGTCCGGATCGCAATGTGAGTTATTTTGTCGCATTTAATGATTATGGTTAATTTATACTTATTTTCATGATGATTGTGATTAAAGTTCTAATTTTTTGTTTTAATTTCAGTGGGATGGCACTGGATGTTCAGGCTAGTACTGGGAGGAAGAGTATGTTGAACACGTGCAAAACTCTCTTGCACAGGCGGCTACGGCGGCTGATGAGGCAGTGATCCTGCGAAAGAAGCCCATAGATGTTGAACAAACGCATGATCTGTCTGTTTTAGTTGGGATTGGTCGTGAAATCTTTATGCTGCTGAAGTGCATTTTAGCTTTAATTTTTTTAGTGGTAGTTGGGATTGTCTATATTGTAGCGAGACTTTCATAAATTAATACCTTGTGTGGTGGCATGCATGTCGTATAATTAACTAATTATGTTCTAGGTTTTAATATGATATGTATGTCATGTAATGCAGATGAGCCGTCATTGGATGTACAATACTGATCGCCGCTCCCAAGAGTTCATTGAGGGCGTGCATTCTTTCTTACATGTGGCCAAGGCAAACAAACGCGATGGTTTCTTGTGCTGCCCATGTGCCATATTGAAGGAATATGCTAGCTCAAGAAGTCTTCATTCACACTTGTTGAAGTTGGGTTTCATGCCAAACTATATTTGTTGGACGAAGCACGGAGAAACCGGGGTTGTAATGGAAGAAGGTGAAGAAGAACAATGAGACGATGATGACATAATTGCTGAATATGGTGCCTTCAATGATACTGCAATGGAGGAAGCTGAAGAAGAGGTAGGGGCAGAAGATGAGCCCGCTGGTGATCTTGGTCAGGCCATTCGTGACGCACAAAGAGAATGCGAAAGTGAAAAGGAGAAGATCAAGTTCGAGCGCATGCTAGAGGATCACAAGAAATTGCTATACCCAACTTGTGATGTGGGGCAGAAAAAGTTGGGTACCACACTGGAATTGCTGTAATGGAAGGCAAAGAATGGTGTATCTGACAAGGGATTTGGAGAGTTACTGAAAATCCAAAACAAGATGCTTCCGAAGGATAACGAATTGCCCGCCGCTACGTACGAAGCAAAACTGGTAGTCTGCCCTTTGGGATTAGAAATCTAGAAGATACATGCATGTCCTAATAACTGCATCCTCTACCGTGGCGAGTAGTACGAGAAGTTAGATGCATGCCCAGTATGTCATGCATCGCGGTATAAGATCAGGCGAGATGACCCTGGTGATGTTGAGGGTGAACGTCTCACGAAGAAAATCCCTGCCAAGATTATGTGGTATGCTCCTATAATACCACGCTTGAAACGTCTGTTCAGAAACAAAGACCATGCAAAGTTGTTGCGATGGCACAAAGAAGACCGTAAGGTAGACAATATGTTGAGACACCTTGCTGATGGGTCCTAGTGGAGAGCAATCGATAGAGAATTCTCGGAGTTTGCAAATGATGCAAGAAACTTAAGGTTTGCTTTAAGTACAGATGGTATGAATCCTTTTGGGGAGCAGAGCAATAGTCATAGCACTTGGCCTGTTACTCTATGTATCTACAACCTTCCTCCCTGGTTATGCATGAAGCGTAAGTTTATTATGATGCCAGTGCTCATCCAAAGCCCAAGGCAACTTGGCAACGACATCGATGTGTATCTGAGGCCACTAGTTAAAGAACTTCTACTTTTGTGGAACAGACCAGGTGTACATGTGTGGGATGAGCACAAACAGGAGCACTTTGACCTGCGAGCATTGTTGTTTGTAACAATCAATGATTGGCCTGCTCTAAGTAATCTTTCAGGACAATCAAACAAGGGATATAATGCATGCACACACTGTTTCGATGACATTAAAGGTATATTCTTGAAAAAATGTCGAAAGGTCATGTACCTTGGCCATCGTCGATTTCTTCCTGCGAATCACCCCCTAAAAAAGAAAGGCAAGCATTTTAAAGGTAAGACAGACCACCAGACCAAGCCGGGCAACCGAACTGGTGAGGATGTACTCAATATGGTCAAGGATGTGAAAGTAGTATTTGGAAAGGCACATGGCAGCGAACCTATTTCGAACGACACCGACGGTCATGCACCCATGTGGAAGAAGAAGTCCATATTTTGGGAGCTGCCCTATTGGCAAGTCCTAGAGATCCGTAGCACGATCGACGTGATGCACCTGATGAAGAATCTTTGTGTGAACCTGCTAGGCTTCATGGGTGTGTATAGGAAGCCTAAGGACACACTTGAAGCACAATAGGACCTGCGATGTTTGAAAGAACGAGACAATCTGCATCCAGAGAAGATAGATGATGGATGCCATTACTTAAGTCTTGCCAGCTACACTCTTAGCAAAGAAGAGAAGGAAAGCATGTTTGAATGCCTAGCAAGCATCAAGGTACCATCTGGATTCTTCTCAAATATAAAGGGTATAATAAATGTGCCAGAGAAGAAATTCCTAAACTTAAAGTCCCATGACTGCCACATGCTCATGACACAATTGCTTTCCGTTGCATTAAAAGGAATTCTACCTCCAAATGTACGTCTAGCCACCATGAAGCTATGTGCATTCCTCAATGCAATTTCTCAAAAGGTAATCGATCCAATGGATCTAGCTAAACTACAGAATGATGTGGTTCAATGTCTTGTCAGCTTTGAGTTGGTGTTCCCTCCTTTCTTCTTTAATATCATGACACACCTCCTAGTTCACCTGGTCAAGGAGATTAGCATTCTCGGTCCTGTGTTCCTGCACAACATGTTCCCCTTTGAGAGGTTCATGGGAGTCCTCAAGAAATATGTTCACAACCGTGCTCGACCAGAAGGAAGCATTGCCAAGGGCTATGGAACAGAGGAGGTCATTGAGTTTTGTGTTGACTTTATTCCCGACCTTGACCCGATTGGTGTTCCTGAATCGCGACACGAGGGGAGACTAAGTGGAAAGGGGACACTAGGGAAGAAACCATATATTGGTATGCAGGTCAATTATTTTAATAAAGCACACTACAAAGTTCTACAAAACTCCTCTTTGGTGGATCCATATATCGAGACACATAAAGAGTTGCTCTGATTCGAGTTTTCAGGGAAGTCTGAAGCTTGGATTACGCGTCAGCACATGGAAACTTTCAGCGACTAGTTGCGAAAAGAATGTCAGGGTGATGAGAGTATTGATGAGTAACTTTATTTATTGGCTAGGCAGACATCATGGCATATCCTCACATACAAAGGGTACAAGATAAATGGGAATATATTTTACACACTAGCCCAAGATAAAAGGAGCACCAACCAAAACAGTAGTGTCCGCATAGATGCCACCGACCCTAATGGAAATAAGCAAATATATTATGGCCGCATAGAGAAGATATGGGAACTAAACTATGCACCTACTTTTAAGGTACCTTTGTTCAAGTACCAATGGGTAAAGGCTACTAGAGGCGGGGTAGCAGTCGACAACTAGTATAGAATGACAACCGTAGACCTCAATAATATTGGGTACAAAAATAAACCGTTTGTCCTTACCAAGGATGTGAATCAGGTGTTCTATGTCAAGGACATGTCTACAAAACCGAAGAGAGGGAAAAACAATGACGACCCAGTCAATGAGCTAAAGCACCACATAGTTCTTTTAGGGAGAAGAAACGTCGTTGGAATTGAAGACAAGTAAGATATATCAGAAGATTATGAAAAGGATGACCGAATTCCACCCTTCACAGTGAACAAAGACCCAAGCATCCAGTTAAATGATGAGGACACTCCATGGTTACGGCGCGATCATAATCAAGGGATATATGTTAAGAAGAAGTTCACTACTGTGTCCGCTTGATATATATAGTGATATATTAGACCTATTATGTAATAATTGTGATTCAGATTTTTTTGTCGTGTTTTCATATTTTCTATGGTTTAAATAAATTTTCTGTTAGACGGTGGATTTCCCATGGAGAATGTGTGATGAAAAACCAAATGATGAACGTTAATAAGATGTGAAAACTAATTTCCTATCGAAAAGCAATAGTTTTAATGATTTTAATCAAGTAGTATATTTTTGCATGGTGCAACTTATAATTATTATTTACACTATGTCAAATATTTATACAGTAAAACAAAAGAGTTTAGTTTACAAATTTTTGTTGTGTATAATAATGCAAAACCAAGTTCAGTAATTTTTTTATAATTTTTTTGGATAATATTTTATTTATTAGGCAATTAATAACTCTCTGCATATTTATATAAAAGAAATATATAAAAAAGGAAAAAACTTATGGAAATTGGAGAAAGCCAACTGCAGCCCCCCTTTACTCCCGGGTGGATCAACCACCCGGGACTAAAGGTGGAGCTACAGTTTTCGCGGCCTGCCAAAATGCCCTTTACTCCCGGGTCGCGGCTACACTCAGGACTAAAGCTCAGACCTTTAGTCCCGGTTCTAACCATAGCCCGGGACTAAAGAATCTTTAGTCCCAGTTGGTATCTCCAACCGGGACTAAATGTCTTCCTTTATAAACCACGCCCTAGTTCTCTTCCTCTCTGTCTCCACCACGCCATCGCCTCATCTTCTCCACCAGATCGATCCAGCAGCGCCGCCTCCCCCAGGCGACCACCCTAGCCTCGCCTCGTCACGCGCGCACGCTGTCACTGGCCCCACGTGCATGCGCGCTTCTTCTCTGGCTGGCTAGCGCACCTCGCTCATCCTTGCTAGAGCGCGCGTCGTCCTCGTCCCTAGCCCCCACCTCGCTCGTGCTCACCGGAGCACGCCGAGCCTTCCCCGCGCTACCTCACCGGAGCTCGCCCGAGCCTTCCCCGCCCGCGCTGCCTCACCGGTGAGATGAATTCTGGTTGTTAAAAAGATGACATGGGAAGCTATAGTTATTATTTTCATGTTGTCCTAGATATGGACAAAATATCAAAGTCAAGATTAGGATGGTAAATCCACGTGCTGCATACTGAACTCATTCGGATAGCTTCCTTCAGTGTTATGCCTGCTATAATCCATGATACAATGTCCTGACAGTAAGGTTTTGAAAAAAAAAATCAGCATACATCCCCTCAAAACATAAAGGATATAGAGTTCATGTTGAGATTTTACATACCTTAGAAAGTGACAAGAAATTAAACCCATGTAATTCTGTCTGTTTACTAAGTGTCAATCTTTTTTTCTTCGCTGGACAACCGGACCGCGCCTGAGCCTTCCCCGCGCTGCCTCACTACAGCTAGGTACAAATGGAAACCAAGGAAAGATGTTGTCTGTTCACAAGTTTTGGTTGCTGACATGTTTTGGAAACAAGGAAAAGATTATGCTATTTTCCCTTGTATGTGCCTGTGAGTAGCATTTGTGTCATGTTACGTCAACAAAAATAATGGACATGATTATACTATTTTTTGATCTCTTGTATGTACCTGTTAGTAGCGTGAATCGATCATGAATAAACCATCAAACAAGGCAACCTAAATGACGCACAGCGCTGGTGAAACCGTGTCAGATCGGATCGACAAAGTGGCGGCTTATGTGATCTTAGAATTAATTTTTCCATAAAATGAAAAACTTAGAAAATAGTTAGAAAATTATAGAAAATCCATACTAGTTGAACTTGCGGACCGTGTTCATCTCGGCTAGCATGTTCTCTGCCGAGCAGTAATGGATGTCAAGGAGGAGCTTTGATTCTACGCGGGAGAGCGGCAACGGTCGTGGAAGACCGTGTTTCCTTCCTCGTAGAATTGGAGCTCTTCCTTGGCCAAGTACGGTGCCGTCCAGTGGAGAAATGCTCGTTGAGATGATCACGTAAGCAAGATCAACTAGTACGGATGATTATTTATTAAAACATGTTTTTGAGCTATAATTTGATGGATATTTGATAACTTCCGACCTACAAATGTCATCTACAAATGTTACTATCCTCGGCAACCTAAACGCCCACGAGCTCGCCGATATCGAGCAGATCACTTAGAATTATTTTTTCCATGAAATGAAATACTTAGAAATCACGCCTTTTATTTTTTGGAATTAATTTTTCCATGAAATGAAAAACTTAGAAAATTGTTAGAAAATTGTAGAAAATCCATACTAGTTGAACTTGCGGACCGTGTTCATCTCGTCTAGCATGTTCTCTGCCGAGCGGTAACGGACGTCAAGGAGGAGCTTTGATTCTACGAGGGAGAGCGGCAACGGTCGTGGAAGACCGTGTTCCCTTCCTCATAGAATCAGAGCTCTTCCTTGGTCAAGTACAGTGCCGTCTAGTGGAGAAATGCTCGCCGAGATGATCACGTAAGCAAGGTCAACTAGTATGGATGGTTATTTATTGAAACATGTTTTTGAGCTATAATTTGATGGATATTTGATAACTTCAGACCTACAAATGTCATCTACAAATGTTACTATCCTCGGCAACCTAAACGCCCATGAGCTCGCCAATATCGAGCAGGTCACTTAGAATTATTTTTTCCATGAAATGAAATACTTAGAAATCATACCTTTTATTTTTTAGAATTAATTTTTCCATGAAATGAAAAACTTAGAAAATAGTTAGAAAATTATAGAAAATCCGTACTAGTTGAACTTGTGGACCGTGTTCATCTCGGCTAGCATGTTCTCTGCCGAGCAGTAACGGACATCAAGGAGGAGCTTTGATTCTACGAGGGAGAGCGGCAACGGTCGTGGAAGACCGTGTTCTCTTTCTCGTAGAATCGGAGCTCTTCCTTGGTCAAGTACGGTGCTGTCTGGTGGAGAAAAGCTCGCCGAGATGATCACGTAAGCAAGGCCAACTAGTACGGATGGTTATTTATTGAAACATGTTTTTGAGCTATAATTTGATGGATATTTGATAACTTCAGACCTACAAATGTCATCTGCAAATGTTACTATTCTCGACAACCTAAACGCCCACGAGCTCGCCGATATCGAGCAGGTCACTTAGAATTATTTTTTCCATGAAATAAAATACTTAGAAATCAATGCCTTTTATTTTTTAGAATTAATTTTTCCATGAAATAAAAAATTTAGAAAATAGTTAAAAAATTATAGAAAATCCGTACTAGTTGAACTTGCGGACCGTGTTCATCTCGGCTAGCATGTTCTCTGTCGAGCGGTAACGGACGTCAAGGAGGAGCTTTGATTCTACGAGGGAGAGCGGCAATGGTCGTGGAAGACCGTGTTTCCTTCCTCGTAGAATCGGAGCTCTTCCTTGGTCAAGTACGGTGCTGTCTGGTGGAGAAATGCTCGGCGAGATGATCACGTAAGCCAGGTCAACTAGTACGAATGGTTATTTATTGAAACATGTTTTTGAGCTATAATTTGATGGATATTTGATAACTTCAGACCTACAAATGTCATCTACAAATGTTACCATCCTCGTCAACCTAAACGCCCGCGAGCTCGCCGATATCGAGCATGTCACTTAGAATATTTTTTTCCATGAAATGAAATACTTAGAAATCATGTCTTTTATTTTTTAGAATTAAATTTTCGATGAAATGAAAAACTTAGAAAATTGTTAGAAAATTGTAGAAAATCCGTACTAGTTGAACTTACGGACCGTGTTTATCTCGGCTAGCATGTTCTCTGCCAAGCGGTAACGGACGTCAAGGAGGAGCTTTGATTCTACGAGGGAGAGCGGCAACGGTCGTGGAAGACCATGTTCCCTTCCTCGTAGAATTGGAGCTCTTCCTTGGCTAAGTACCGTACCGTCCGATGGAGAAATACTTGCCGAGATGATCACGTAAGCAAGGTCAACTAGTACGGGTGGTTATTTATTGAAACATATTTTATTTTTTATAGATATATCTAGTGGAGTAAAAGCTAGATGGCTGCCACGAGAGACAACATGGATGAAGAAATGATGAATATTATCAACACCGGCACTCAATTTGCCGATGGTGACCAGCAGGATGTAGATGACGGGAGTCAATACCTGGCTCTTGAAGATAACCAAGAAAATATTGGCGAGGTATATATATTTATATATATATTTGAATATTGTATATATATGTATATTTGAATATCTATTATCTATTATGTGTACACATGATATTTGAATATCTATCATCTATTATGTGTACACATGATATATATATCTGGATCGACGACCACAACTGCAAAAAGCAAAAATATTCGAGGCCTGAAAAAGCCATTGGAGGGGCGCTACGTAATATCAGAATTCAATATCGAGACAGGCGAACCACTTGGTCCACATGCAAGGAAATTTGTGCAACACTATGGGTACCTTGTAAGGGATAGACTTCCGATCAGTGCCCTGAGTGGAAGCAAAAGATCAACAAGCCTCATGTTAGTTTTGTCTATGATCTTGATAAGAATTTAATTTGGGATGATATCCTTCAATATTTCACGTTGCAAGCAGATGATTATGATGATATCAACGATGATGAATTGAAGGAGCTAGTTTGAAAGTGGCCTATGAAGAAGATGGCCACACAATTCCAGACTTGGAAGAAATCCCTATACACGAAATATGTCAAGAAGAACCTAACACCCAATTTCAATACTAGGGCCCGCTCGCGAAGTTGAGGCCCTACTGGAATGATTTTGTACAGTACAAGACATCGGAAGAGGGTGAGGAACGGGTGAGAAGGAACCAAGAGAATGCCCGACAGAAGGTATACCACCATGGCATGGGATCTGGTGGCTACGCGACTGCCATTCCCAAGTGGGAAGAAATGGAAGCGGACATTCTTGCCAAGGGTATCACACCAGAATCACTCAATTGGCCCAAACACGCGAAGAATTGTTTTTTCGCTCATGGGGGAAGACTGGACCTAGAGATCGGGAAGCTGGTTCATGGCCCAAAACTCAAAAGAGTAACACAAAGATTTTCTTATGCTCTACAAGCTAAAGCTATTGGTGCGTTCAGACTCAATAGAGAGAAGGATGAACTGACGTATGCCATCAGGACTGCTGAACACAGTGGCCGAACGAGAGGTTTAGGATGGAACATTTCTTGAGAGCATGGTTTCCCTAATGACAGAGATACAAAAGCCGGTAGAGAAGGAAGGATGAGGAAGCAGCACAGATCAACAGGTTGGAGGAATATGTTCGTGAGTCACGGGAGGCGTTGCTTCAAGCACAGGAGCACGAAAAAAACATGTAAGCTAGAATGCAGGACGAAATCATAAAGCAAGTGCAAATAGCAATGAGTGCCCAAAGACAGGCATCAGATCCAGGAATCAACATTAATATTAGCCCCCTAATCAGTTGAAAAGCAGTTGCGCTTCCACGGAGTTGCTAAATCAAGATGACGCAATGCTACGATTCTCTATGGATGACATCACTGCACCGTTTACATCATGTGAGCTATATATTCCAAAAGAGAATGCCACAATCATGGTGGCTCTCGGTGTTTTTTCTTCTCCAGATCCTACTAAGACACCAAGAATCCATGGGGCAATAATACCACCTGGATATGTTAGCGTCTCAGTGGATAGAGTTAACAAAGGTTTTAGTGATCTGGCTCTTGACATTCTAGGAGGTAGTGGGGAGAAGACTCTAGGAGAAGCAGAGAAGACATTCATACTATGGCGCAAGCGCTACATCATTATTCCCGGGGTCTCTAGTCCACCGCCGCTTCCTTAATTGCCAGACAATAGGTGCGGACAAAAGTGAACGAAATTTTTTTCACTAATTTTCTATTGACATGCATGATTAAAAATAACAATTTCTTATATCTAATTATTCTTTTTTGTACTCACACAGCAGAGTCTCCGCCAACCTAAGTCTAATTATTCAATCTCTAGATCATCATAGTGCTCCGGGCAATCAGGTGGCAACGCCGCCACCGCCGCCACCTCCAAGGAGGTCTCCAACGCCTCCAAGGAGGTCTCCAACGGCTTCCCCACCTCCCTTGATGACTAAGAAGAAGCCAGCTCCAAAGAGGTCTGCCCCACAAACGAAGCCGTTGGCCCACCAGCCGACAAAGAAGAAAGCCTCATCTAATCCAGTTATTCCCCAAAAACTATCTTACGAGAAAAGTGAAAAGGAATTAAATACTGCAGTACAAAAAGATGTGGACAGTTTCTTCGAAAAAGTGAAAAAGCAACGAGAAGCGAGGGAGAACCCGAAGAAACTATACTTCTACCTACCTCCAGATCTTCTAAGAAAGAAGGTGGACCAGAAAAAGCGGAAATCTCAAAAGACCCTACCAAAATCGAACTACGACTGCTCTCTCACCAAGTCATTTGAGGCGGCGTAGAAAAAGACTAGACCAGGGAAAGGTGTTGCACAACTCGGACAACAATCACAATAATCAATCCCCCCTCTTGTCGTTCGTAATGAATATGGTTCGAACTTAGACTTAGACGTCGATTTTGAGGAGCTGGCTCGGTTTTACGAGGAAATTGGTTTGCACCTTGCCCAAGTGCTCGCTGAAGGACCATCTGCTCCGAAAGTGGATCCTTGGAAGAAATTTGAACATGGAAAGAGTCTATACAACCCTGAGGCCTTAGGTGAACTGGGTACGCAAATGTACCTACTAAACAAGTGGTACATGGCGGCGTGTGAACGGGGAGAGGCCTTTGTTCCTATCAGAGTTAGAAACCAACATTACTTCCATGGCGATGACGTTATATATGTCGAGTTTGTAGAATTACACCAACTATGCCACCTAGACTCTCTCGACAAAAGTCTCATTAGCTGCTATTGTCTGTAAGTGTGATTATTTTCTACTATTAAAGTGTATATATATAAAGCTACATGTATATATATAAATTATATATCCTCACACTATATTTTTATATATGCAGATATGAGATGACAGAACTTAGAAAGAGAAAGGATAATGATGTTGGTTTCGTTGATCCAAATGTCGTATTCAAACACCCTAACCCCCCGCCTCAATGGAAAGCTGAACTCGAGAAAAATCTCATGAGGTTCTTAGTGAACCAACAAAACAAGGACATACTCTTTCCCTACAACTTCAAGTGAGTGTTAAATAATTAATGTCGATCATATGGACATTTGTTCAATTATTTGCTTCCTAGCTAAGCTATCTACCATATATATATATATATATATATATATATATATATATATATATATATATATATATATATATATATATATATATATATATATATATATGTTGACTCTAGTTAATGTCGATAATATTTGTGTATAAAAACATATGCAGCGATCACTGGATATTGATGGTCATCGATATGGCCAATAGTCGGTTGAGCATCTTAGACTCGTTAAGAAAAGAGCAAACAGAGTACCAAGACATGATAGATATTATCCAAGGGTAATTTGGTCTCTCTAGCAACTATATATACCCCGATCTCTTAACTACAATAATTATTAAAGGCCAAATTGATTTTTTATTTTATTGGGCGCAGTGTTTGGAAAAGTTTTATTGAGGAACACCACACGAAACATTGCAAAGCGCCACTGGATGTAATCGCACACAAAGTAAGTACTAGCTATATATATATATATATATGTAATTCAAATTTCTTAATGACCAGATCCTCAACCCCGCCGGCGAGTTCTACAATGACGTCAACGAAACATGGAAGCCAAACCAGATGGAGTGAATTTGTTATCCCAGGGATATGATAGAATATACAATGCAAGCTTTATTTGTAATATATATATATATATATATATATATATATATATATATATATATATATATATATATATATATATATATATATATTATATGTACATAAAATAACAAACAATATATGTATATGCATGTAATATATACGTTAGTTTCATACTTTAGTTTGTATAAAATGTTCGAATATTATAAATGTGTAGAATATGTATATTACTAGCAGCGTAGAATGCGTATTCGAAAACCTATTCGAAAACCAAAACGAATCATCAATTGAAAATAAAAAGAAAAAAAAGAAAAAAAAGTAAACATTTAGTCACGGTTGGTAATACCAATTGGGACTAAAGGGCCGCCCCACGTGGTCAGACCGGAGGCCTCTTTAGTCCCGGTTGCTGTACTAGTGGCGGCCATGCCCAGCTGCCTGCAATTTGCATCGTCCAGTGTCCTGCAGCCCAATTACTGCAGTTAGACATCCGATCCATCTGCAGCTACTCAGAATTGATGAAGCTAGGATCGATCCATCGATCAGACAGAGACGGGCCAGGGCGTGATCACCGTCTGCCTACATACATAGAGTCAGAGCATATGCATCTTTATTTCTGCGCCTGGTGCCGGATCATATCTAGCCACACGGCGGCCGGGCAGGCCAATGGCCATGGGCAAGACGAGACCAACGTGACCACTGACCAGTGGACAGTGGTGGAGATAAGAGGGCCCCGGCAGGGCCATGCCCCCTAGCATCACAGGAAAAAAAAAAAGTTTACTGTACCTAAATGTATGTTAAATTGTTTTCCTAAATGTAACTCGACAATGTATATTTATGTTTAGTAGGATATAGTATAACAAAGTTCTTGTCATACATATATTTATTGATGGCTTCTACGGATTAGACAATAAAATCACAATTGGAATAAAATATTTCGGTTCATTTAAACTTATTTTCCTACCTTATTAATAGGGTAAGTTCATGAATTTTTAGGTTTTATTTAACGTGTACTGAACTAGTAGCAATTTGGTGGTTGTCAATATTTTGTCATCCTCAAGCTTATTGAGTCTCTCCTCTTTTTGTGAATTGCCTCTTTTTTGAATCACATTACATACGCACGCGCACACAAGCTACACCTATGAACACATCTAAAAGACTAAGTCGGCAGATCTCCAAATTAATAAAGTCATTATAGGTGTATCGTTGTTGACTGGCATGTCGTCTACCACTGAAGAATAACGTTTTCAAATCCTAGATAATATGAGCACATATATCAAACTGAGAACTTAAACTCAAATGGATGGATTCCAATACAAGGAGAGGCTACCCTCATATCATATATGTCGACTCTCTTTATTTAGCCATCCCCATCTATGTATATAATAACCCTGGCCAACCTACTGCTTCGACTGGGCTTTGCCGGAGGGGATGAAACCGGGCAAACGGCAGGGGACGTGAGAGCATGGAGGAACCTGGTGTCAGATCTACCTGCTGGGCTGGCCAATGGCCATGGGCGAGACCAACGAGACCGCTGACCAGTGGTGGAGATAAGGGGGGCCCGGCAGGGCCATGCCCCCTAACATCACAGCAAAAAAGTTTATACTAGCTACCTTACTAGGGTAAGTTTATTTGCATATTTCCGTTCATATAAATTTATTTGCCTAGCTACCTTAGTAGGGTAAGTTTCATAAAAAAAATTATTGTATTGTAACAATATTCTTGTTATGCGTATTTGTTGATATGGCTTCTACGGGTTAGACAATAATAAAAACACATAAAGCGTAACTGGAATAAAATATTTCCGTTCATATAAGTTTATTTGCCTACCTTACTGGGGTAAGTTTCATGAAATTTTAGATTTTACTTAACATATGCTTAACTATAACAATTTGGTGGTCATCAATATGTTTTCGTCCTCAAATTTATTGAGTCTCTTGTTTTTTTTTTGAATCACAGTAGTACGCTATATCATTATATGTTGACTCTTTTATATAAGTCAAAGTACAAACACAAAGGCTCATATACATACAGGAGCACTCACCTCTATGAATGCACATGCACACACACGACCTACGCCTATGAAACCTTTGAAAGACTGAGCCAGCGCATCTCGAAATTAATGAAATCATCATAGGTGTCTCGTTGTCAACTGGCACGCCGTTTACCACTAAAAGAATAGCGTTGTTAAATCCTGAAAAATATGAGCACCCATGTCAGATCGAGAACGTGGACTCGGATGGGTGGGTTCCAACACAAGGAACCTAACCATATGACTTATTCTCATTTTACATATGTCGACTCTTTTTGGCCAACCCACCTTTGTGTTGATACCCAAATTTGGCTTGAGTCATATTTTACATGACCAAATTTGATGCTAAAATAAGATTAGTCTTCATTGCAATAGTTTAATTAATTCAGCTGCTCTATACTGTTTAGCTGATTAATTGTTTATAATCAGCAAAAGTGATGAGTTGGTTGCTTGGATATTGTTTATAAAGGTTAAACATACAAGGGTCATTGTTTCGGTATAGGAAATTCAAGTATTCAACCCCGCAAGCCCTTATAATATAATTAGAGATGCATGTGGGTTGTCCGTGAACCTATAAATAGACTTACTTTTTGTGGGTTCAAGTTTTCAACCCTGCAAGCCCCTACAATATAATGCGGGATGCAAGACGGATTGTCCGCAAGCCCGCAAATAGTTTTATTTTTTGCAGGTTCAAGTATTCAACCCTACAAGCCCTTACAATATAATTAGGGATACAAGGCATCCACAAAATTTAAGTCTATTTATGGATTTATAGACAGCCCATCTTTCATCCCTAAATATAATGTACACTGAGACACTATTCATTAAATACCCATCTTATCTGTTAACCGTCCAAGTAGCTTTAAAGAGAGAGGTAGATGTCAGTCTTCTCATCCTCTTAAAATAATTCTTAAAAATATACTACCTAGGTTCCTTTATACAGTATTTTGGTGAGGGAAGACTACAAAATATTCTTGCAATGCAAACACTAGCTCTAGTGGTATGATAGCTGTTGCCTACCACTAACGATTTGGCAAAATGGGAAATAAAATAGTGAAGAAGATAGTATTCGTCACTTAGGATTTGTCTAGATCCTATGATTCAAAGTTTAACTACTAAATTTTAGACTACTTTAGCTCTTGAGTCTCCAAATAAAAGATATATGTTGTTTAAAGTTTAGTCAACCTCATAAAAAAATTTACCACACAAGTGAACTAAAGTGGTCTAAAGTTTTAGTTCTTAACTCTAGCCAACTAACTAAACTTTAGATCATAGGATCCAAACAGGGCATTATTCTTGAGTGTGTGCTTGCTAGGAAGTTTTGGGTAAAAATCTAGCTGATCTATCTAATGTGGTTGAGAGGTGTCGATAGTTATGAAGCTGCAGTAGCTAGATTACGGATTAGTGATGACATGAAACATGCATGCTGCAGTGAACATGAATTAATGTTCATTGTAGCGGCCTTGTGTGCCATTTATTAATTTGGGAAATCAGAGGTGCTATATGTTTTCAGCAAAATGCGGGTGCTTGCGGTGGGGCTCTGTGCAAAACATCTTAGGGACGTTAGAAAAAAATTGGGCATTACTACATTACTACTGTGCCCAACTCGACATTAGGAGAGATACCGGGCATGGCTTCACGGGCTGGTGATTGATGCAGCCGAAGAGATTAGAATGGAGGATGGTGCATCATGACGATGTTTCAGATCAAACTGTGAAATTAAAGAAGCACACAAGGATGCAGTATGTGCAGCTTTCATCAAACTTTTGAAACTCGGGGAACCACTACAACAGAAATGCACAAAGAATTGAAGATGGGTACATCGGTGGCGCTAAAATGAGAAACGTCACATATGTAGGATTAGGGCTGCATCTATCCATCACATGTCTCTGTAAGCAACCATATCCGTCTCTGATGAGTGCATATCAGAGACTTGTCTATTTAGTAACCGTCTCTGAATATTTTAGAGACACGCCTCTTTCAAGTCCGTTTTTGTGTGGTACCACATCAGAGATGGGTACATTTTTAGAGACTCACGAAATTTATTCCATGTCTATTATTCCGTCGCTAATATGCATCATGAATCGTCACTAGTGTGTTTTTTTCTGTCATAGTGAATGACTCGTGCAGTGAGCTGCAGTTCAGTGTTCATGTAGTAGGTAGGCTTAGATAAAATTGTGACATTCAGTTATGACATAAACCTGATTGTTGTTATGTTGTGCTGGGGCTAGTAGTTGAATGCGTTGTTTTGTAACTGTAACACATATTATTTGGGTTGTAGAGCTGAACTTGGTCGTCATGTTGCAATGGATACATATCTTGATTGTTTACCAACCCTAATTTCAAATAGATCCTTTTGTTCACTGCTGCAGACCAATTTTTTCCTATGAATGAGAGCACTTGCGTTGACTCGCAAACCTCCGTCACGAGAGCCTTACATTTCTTCGCATTCGTGCTATACCGAGAGGAAAGCCTGGCACACCGTCCCAAATCCGTCAGGGAGGCTAGTCGTGCACCCGAAACAAATCAGCCCATGCCTCCACACACTACGGGATACTGATTAATTACCGAGTGTGAAAAACACTCGGCAAATATGGATAAACACTCGGTAAATTTTTTCCCGAGTGCCACACTCGGTAAACAACGACTCGGTAAAGTTAGTTTACCGAGTGTCAACTAATGGGGCACTCGGAGAATAAATCTTACCGAGTGCTACACCGGCACTCGGTAAACAACTACGACGTGACGGTCGTCAGTCCCCAAGCTTGCCGTTAACGGCGTCGTTTACCGAGTGTTAGACATAGCACTCGGTAAACAGATAACCATTTTCATGATTAAAACAATTCCACAAATATTTTTTTCCTAATATAGTTTACCGAGTGTACCGGTAACACTCGGTAAACATGTAACTCATTTACCGAGTGTTCCACTCGGTAAAAAATGGCACATATATCCGAGTGGGATCGTGGCACTCGGTAAAAAATGGCACACTCGGCAAAATTAACAGAATCAGAACCAATTTTGTTCTGTTCTCTGTTTTACCGAGTGTAACACTCGGTAAACATCACCATTACCGAGTGTTACACTCGGTAAAACTTGTCCACAGTATTTTTTTTGTTTGTTTCAGTGTATATCCAGCCACAATTAACAACAATTATAACAGAATATCACAGTTACCAACAGATAGACAATATATATCACATATATGTCCACAAATGTCACATCCACTCATTATAACCAACATATAGCTACAACAAATGTCACAAGCACAATGCAAAGTCCACAAACACCATCAACATGTCCAAAGTCCACAAAGTTCAACCCACTTCTAAGTTCAACATACAAACAAGTGAAACATTGTCCTGTCACATGGTCGGAGCCCTACCGAGAAACGGAGACAAGTCCAAGTCTTGATCGTTGTTCGATCCAGCTGTAGAAGGTCCCTGGAATGAGGGAGCAAACGAAAATAAACATATTTGTCAATTAATCATAAGGTAGTATGCCAAATTCAAATATTCCTTCGAAAGACCAGTTAACAGTGACATCAATATATAGGCATATAATAGATAACACATATCAAGTTAGTTGCTGTTTAGTTCTCCTGTATGTGCAAGATATCGTCACACATGGTCGAGTAGACTGAACATGAATTGGGCAAACACCTATGTACTCATGTAGAACCTAACATGATGCCTTTCAAGGTCTGAACAATATTACTAATAATCTAACTTATACATGTATGTATCCTACTCTCTTCTAGGTTCTAACATGATAGTGTTGACTGTAGCACAATCTGAACTGAAAAAGCCTTTCAAGATGAAGAGTGACTCACAGGAGTGCCGTCGCGCGGAGGTGGAGGCACCAACGGTATCATCGGTGGCGGCGGAGGCGGTGGAGGCTGGCCCATGCTCTGAGAAAAGCTGGCCATGTACTCGTACCAGGCCTTCTGCGACTGCTGGAAGGCCTCAAGCTGTGCCTGCACTCGCGCCCTCTCCTGTGCCAACTCGGCCTGGTGCGATAGCTGGAGGGCCTGAAACTGGCTCTGTGAGGCCTGATGTGACTCCTGCAGGGCTTCAATCTGGGCCTACAATTATTTATCACATAGTTAGAATGCAAATAAAGAACGGGTAGAAAATGAATGGACAACGAATGCAACAGAACTAACCTGGAGTGCTACCACCTGGGGCTGTGCGCGTGGGTGTATGGCCGGGCTCGAACTCGTGCTCCGGGCTCTAATCTGGGCGAGTGTCTGAGTGTTGGCCGTGTCTATGGTGCTGTTGCCCATATAGTACCTCCCGTGTGGCTTACCTGGTCCCAACCTCATGACGATGTCACCCTCGAGGTCAGCGGTGCTCGGATCAAATTCTGGCCCATGGATCTCTCTCGCCATCGCCGTGTACTCGCTGAGGCGACTGTGCACGCTCAGGTTACTGTATGCCTCGGGCGGGTCCTCCGGGTTGTAGACGAGGTCGGGGTCCTTTGCCTTGCCCTTGTGTGCCAAGGCATATGCCTTGAACGAGGCGCACTCCTGGCCGGGGTGGAACCGCGTCTGCAGGAAGAAGCACAACAATAAGATATTATGCATTCAGAAGTTAGCGTAGCAACAACGAAATAAAATCCGCGTACATATCTGGCTGCATATTCCTTGAGGGTAGTGGGCCCTTGTTTGTGCGAGGAACCCTGCATCATCGCACGGCAACGTGAGCGTACGGCGTGATATTGCTCGTACTCCTCACTCAACCACGTGTCCACAATGGCCTCCCAGCAGTTGTCCATCCCCGCACACCAAGCAGGAGGCACCTGCACGTACACGAGCACATGACAAATCATAAATCAATTCAGTGCAATTAATCACAGACGATGTAATCTCATGTTTACCGTCAAGTATTGCTCCTTAGTTAGGGGCAGGTGCACTGCCTGCGCTCTGGTGACTCTGTTTCCTCTGCGGGCATGGTAAATTCTTCTGCACAGGAGCTTTGTCTCGTAGAAGAGGTCCTGCACTCGGTGAACACAGACTCTGTTCACCACGTCATCCGCGTCCTCCCTACGTACTCCCTCCGCCAAGGTGTAGTAATCCTACAAGCAAATACAGTCAGTAATATACAATTAATGTGATGTTATTATCAGCATAGTGCGATGAACACGTACCCACAGCTCTTTCATCACTCGGTCGGCCTTGCTGTTATAACACCTGCCAGCTCGATCAGTCTGATCGCTGGCGGCGTGCCAGTGGGACCACTTCATGGCGGGCTGCACAACACCATCGATCCTCACCATCCCAGGGTAGTTTGCCCTGCACAGAAGACCCAGGATCCCGTTTACTCGGCGAGAGTGACTCCCTGGGATCACCATTTCCCAATCCCTGCACAAAGTTATTGAGATTGAATATTAGTTTCTGTTATAACTTAAAAACCTGTGAATTAGTGTTAACATGCAAAAATTACTTACTTAGTTCCGGATGGTCGAATCACTGGCCGTCTCTGTATGGGTAAGTCTGGGAGGCGCGACGACCCTCGCAGCCAAACCGTAGGCACCCCCATTTTCCTCTGCCACCAAGTCGGCATCCTCCTCGCGCTCAACCCGCTCGGAAGCATCCTCCCTCCGTGCCTCCTCCACCGCCTCCGCTATCTCCTCCCTGGTCTCCTCCTCCTCCTCCTCCTCCTCCGTGGCCGCTCCGAACTCGTGGTCGTCGTCCCGTGGAGGAGGTGTCGGCTCTCGACGCCCTCGTCGTCGCCGTCCTCCTCCTCCACCCTGGGCTCCTCCTCCATCCTGGGCTCCACCTCCCTGGGCACGCCCTCGTCGTCGTCCTCCTCCTCCTCCCTGGGCACGCCCTCCACCCTCAGTCTGTGCACGCCCTCCTCCTCCACCCTGGCTGGACCCCTCGCCACCAGCCAGTAAGGTCATAACCGACCTAAGCTTCCTGATTCCACCGCCCACCATCAATCACCTGCAACAAAAGGAATAAACTATCAGTACGCATATACAAAAGTAAATGTATCATACATGTACAAAAGAGATGCAAAATAAGTAAATGTATCATACATGTATAAAAGAGATGCAAAATAAGTAAATATATCATACATGTATAAAAGAGATGCAAAATAAGTAAATGTATCATACATGTATAAAATTGCCATAAGTACTACAGATCTTACATGTACTAGAAATAATCATCAAGATCATCGATAGGTGGGCCAAAAATCTCATCATCGCTATTGTCGACGTAATTATGATCGTCTCTCAAAGTCTCATCACTAGCGACACTGCCTGAATGGTGTTGCTCAAGTAATAACAAGTCCTTCGCGTTGTGACCTCCTCTCCATCATCCCCGTCAACAATGATCGTATCATTGTCTACTTCCATTGCGAGATCTACATCTAAGACAATCTCAAAACTCCCTTCTAATCCTTCTTCTTGAAAGAACTCTCCGTCATATGTGTTTGCATCGATGTTATAATCATCATCGTTTGGGACGGGTACTTTACCATGTGGCGATACCTTGTACACAACATCATACGCCTTAAGGCGGTCTTTGGTTTGGCACGGGTATGAGAGATAATAAACTTGCGTGGCCTGTTGGGCCACAATGTACACGTCGTCTCCTAACAAGACGGATGACTTTAGAACTTCGACTAACCCAAGCTCAAGGATCTTTATCACTTCTTTGGGATCAAACCAATGGCATTTGAATATGACAGGATGAAGAGGTACACAACCAGGAAACTTGAGTTTGTATATTTCTTCAATTATTCCATAGTAGTCCAACCCATCTGTGCCTGGCGTGAAAACACCGGTATTTGTGGTTCTTCGATTCGGCCGACTCTGCTCATGTCGAGTTGTGTGAAAGCGATATCCATTGACATCGTACACAGAGAATGACTTGACCCTAAATTCAAATCCATTGGCAACTTGCCTCAACTCGGCACTCATAGACATGTTAGTTTTGGCCTGCTAGTTCAAGTAGGATGATTCGTTATATATTTGTCAAGTTGAGAGTTAAGTACAAACAACAAATGAAATTGAACAGTACCTCCTCCTTGAACCAACAAATAAAAGTGGGATTTCGTTCTCCCGCGCCATGTCTTAGAAGGGTTTCAACTTCCGCTTCGGTGGGTTCCCTCCATGATGGACGTTGGTAGAGGAGAACAAATTTGCTGTAACGGACGTTAACAAGAGGGTTGGATGGGTGCATGCGAAATACTGACAAGAAAAGAAACAAGTTTGTGTAAAACTTACGCAATGTACGGGCCAACCTCTTCAAGGTTCCGCAACACATACAGCTGGATAGAGCGCCACTCTTCTAGGCTCAACATCTTCAAGGTAGGTTCACTTGCACTTCCGAGTTGCCCTCGGAAAAGGCTAAGGGTCGACTGATTGTCGGCAGCATTGTAACGAGGGGGTGGATTATGCACGTTAGGAAGGTTGTCGGCATAGTATCTTGTTGTGAAGTATGACACCTCCTCCACAATGGATGCCTCTGTACAGGAAGCTTCAATTTTGCATTTATTTTTGCATTTTGTTCTAAGAACCTTTAGGCATCGCTCAATTGGATAGCACCAACGGGCATGCATAGGGCCCCCCCATTTTTGCCTCATATGGTAGGTGCAAGAGCAAATGTTGCATCGGATTGAAGAAGCCGGGGGGAAAGATCTTCTCCAACTTGCAGAGCAACACCGGGGCCATTCTTTCCATTTCTTCAATCTCGGTTCGAGATATCTCCTTAGCACATAGCTTGCGGAAGAACATGCTCAACTCTGCCATCACTCGCCAGATGTGATCAGGGAAATAGCCACGAACCATCACCGGAAGAAGGCGCTCAATCCATATGTGGTAATCATGACTCTTCAGCCTTGTGATTCGCATGGTACTTAAGTTCACACCCCTCCTCCAATTCGCTGCATACCCGTCAGGGAACATCAACGATTGGAACCATTGAAGAACTTCTTTCTTTTGGGCCCTCGTTAGGACGAAGTCGGCCTTAGGCTTCTTCCATGACTTCCCACGTAAGGGAGGCAACATGTTTAGCTTTGGTCTATCGCACAGCGTTGCTTGATCCAATCTAGCCTTGACATTGTCCTTTGACTTTTCCCAGTCCATGATTGTGTGAAGGACCGCCTCGGCGAAATTCTTTTCAGTGTGCATTACATCAATGTTATGTGGAAGAAGGAGGTCCTTAAAGTAAGGAAGCTTCCACAAGCACGACTTGTGTGTCCAGGCATGCTCTTTTCCATATCCCACGAAGCCCCCCTTTTCATTGTCGACCACAAGACCATCTAACATCTCAAGAACCTGGGCACCTGTCATCATTTCCGGTGCAGAGTCTTCCACTGTGACACCTTTTCGAAAGTTCTTCTTGTCTCTCCTGAATGGGTGGTCAAGAGGGAGGAATTGTCGATGTTTGTCAAACGAAGAAAACTTGCCCCCCTTCTCCAACCGAAAGAACTCCACAGCTGACTTGCATATCGGGCATGGCATCTTCGTGTGAACACACCAGCCACAAAATAACCCATAAGCCAGGAAGTCATGCATGGAATAATGGTACCAAATATACATTCTGAAGTTTGTCTTTGTGAATCGGTCGTATGTCACTACCCCTTCGTCCCATGCACGGACCAAATCGTCTATCAAAGGCTCCATGTACACACTCATATTAGCCCCCGGGTGTCCTAGAATTATAAGTGACAAGAAAATATTTTGCCGTTGAAAGGCGACGCCAGGTGGGAGGTTGAGAGGGATGACGAATATGGGCCAACATGTGTATGGTGAAGAACCCATTCCATAAGGATTGAACCCATCAGTTGCCAGTGCAATGCGTACATTACGAGCCTCATCAGCTTTGTCGGTATGCTTCCGATCGAAGCTTTTCCATGATTCACCATCGGACGGATGTATCATCTTGTCAGTGTATCGGCGTCCAGTTTTGTGCCACGTCATCTGTTTTGAGGATTCCTCGCTCATGAAAAGCCGTTGGATCCTCGGTATGAAAGGAAGGTACCTTAGGATCTTTGCGCCGACTTTTGTTTGCGTCTTCCGGCCATCACCAGATTCTAACTCAATGTACCTAGATGCCTTACACTTCGGACAGTACTTATCGTCAGCATGTTCTCCCCTGAATAAGATGCATCCGTTCGGACAAGCATGTATCTGCTCGTACGACATCTTGAGTGCACGAAGGATTTTATTTGACTCATACGTGTTCTTTGGCAGAACGTGATCATCCGGAAGTAGGGTGCCAACTACTGTCAACAGTTGATCGAAGGATTCTCTACTCCAGCTAAACTGGGACTTCACAGCCATTAGACGTGCAATGGCATCCAGTTTAGAAACATTGGTGCGCCCGTGAAGGGGTTGTTGTGCCGCATCCAACATGGCGTAAAACGCATTTGCAGTTTGCTCTGGCTCCTGCTCTGCACTTCCTTTATCGAAAGCCATGTCATGGTCATTTAACATTTCTGCCACCCCAGCTTCAGAATCAAACTCCTCGATCCGTTGTCTCACGACCTCTTCTCTCGCACGATGGCGTTCACCATGCATGGTCCACCGGGTATAGTTCTCTACAAATCCATTGTTGACAAGATCTTTAGTCATCTCCTCATATGTTTTCATTGCCTTGTTCTTACACTTCCTACAGGGACACCAGGCATGTCGCCGTCCGTTTGCAAATGCCTTCGTCATGAAATCATTGGCCTTCTCAATCCATTCATTTGTGTATTGACCCCTCTTCTGATAGCCCGTGTACATCCACTGACGGTCATCCATCCTAACATATAGACGATATTGCAGTTTAGAGCAATAGAGTAGTAGTGCTAGAGAAAAACCATATGAGATGATAAAGAGACATTCATGTTCTTGGTCGATTCACATAGAAGATGTTTGCTAGATTGGATGATGAGATTTTACCTAAGGTTGAAAGGCCGCTATGTCACTTGTAGATGGAGGAATACATGGAACCAATTTTTTTGTAGCCACAAACATCACTAGCAAGATTTATCGAAGATTGAGGTAGAGCATCAGCAGGTTGACAATCCCCTTTGCGTCTTTTTAGCTGTAAAGATATGCTACTTTTTTGGTACTACAGGTAGTACGAAGTTGCCATGGAAATAAATAATGTAAAGAAATATGCTCTTGCGTTTCCTGCCATGCCATAGACTGATGAGTTGTTATTTGCTCTAGGTGCAGGTTTCATACTGTTAGTTTCAAAGTTTAACCATGGTAAACATATGGTATATGTATCTCATTATCAAAGCACTTCTTTTCTAGTACCTGTGCTGGAAATAAGCGTCTTTTTTAGTTAGTCGGTCTGTTTGAAATATATGGTATATTGTACTGCAAGTTCATTGAATTTTAGCAGGGTAGGCTCAATCATGATATCACAATAAAAGTTAGGAAAAGGTAAGATTTTGGTATGTCTTCTGTCAAAGCTTTCCTCACTTTCATTTGATAACCTTATGCCCTGAGGTAAACTTTAGCCTCGCTGACTATGGACGTCCCTGAAATCTGAATTGCACTTGCATTTGGAGCCATGTTCACGGACCAACACGCATTTGACCGGACGGACCCGGGACCCTGGACCCGTCACGTCAACATCCGGGTAGGGGAGGGGATCTCCGACAGTACCGCCCGGAAGCTGCTGCTGCTTGCCTATCTCATTTCTCAATCCGTGAGTGCCTATCTGTCTCATGATTTCGGTTGGACAAGGTAAACACGGATGGTTACAGTAACAGACTAACAGTGGTCAACCTTTTGGTTACTGCCAGTCGGAGGAGTACGTATGCATGTACTTACTGTGTATAGTGATGGATGTCAAAAAAAAACGCAGGCTCTTTGCTGCTCCAATTCCTTTTGCTGATGCATGCCGGATTTATATATGCCGGTAAAAAAACGCAAGCATGTCCCCCTCCCTCCCGGACGTTGTTTTACATACATGTACTGCATGGGCATGGTGGAATTGAGTACACAAACAGCTAGTATTGAGTACTCCATGCATGCAAACTCCATCTCCATGCTGCACTTCATCTATTCCTTCCTCGGACATGCATGCCTGATTCATGCATATGGAATGTGCTAAATTTATAACGTTAACTCTGTTTTGCTGACCTTAAATTACCTATGTAGGGTGTTAGCATGGGCATGGTGGCAGCCAGCATGCTGCCCAATGGCAACTCTTCTTCACCCAAGAGGCAAGAGCAAGGTGGCCAGCAGAGGAGTGTCGCTGCTCCTGCAGGCCCCGTTGTGCCGTTGCCTAATAACAACTTAGCCAAGGATAACAGGAATAGCTTACTAAGGTATGCATGCATCTCTCTCTCTCTCTCGATCTCTCTCTCTCTCTCTCTCTCTCTCTCTCTCTCTCCTCTCATCTCTCTCTCCCCTGACCAAACAAGGTGCCCAAATTATTTGCAGAAGGAAGAAATAGGCGGTGGAAAGGGTGCAGCATCTGGTGGTGACTCAGGAGAGAGTGAAAGACCCTAGGTTGAGAGAGTCAGTGACTCCTAATTAAGATTCATTGCATCCAGTTCAAAGTGGATCTTGGAGGATGAATAAGTTCACTTCATACATACTAGCATGTGCATCAGTTATATATATATTTATGTATATCCTGCAGACACTGAGGATGGCTTGCACCAGAATAGAGAGGCAGCAAGGAAGAGCAGGCTTAGGAAGAAGGTGAGTCACTCAACTAAGACACTTACATGCACTACATTGAGAAACCATACTGTACAATTATGTAAAGTTCAAGGAACAACCAAAACATTTATATGGTATCCTCCCAGTCATATATATACAAATATATATCCCTTAAACATGTAAATGTATTTTTTTGTTCTTGCAGTACACCAATTTTAAACTGATTGCTGTTTTCCTTATTGAAGTCTCAAGTGTCAGCATGCAGGTTGATTAAATGAATTTTGTGATGTAACAGTTTTTCGGTTCTGTCCTTTTGGCCTTACATGTGCTTTAGGATAAGTGTACTTGATTTTCCTTTCTCTTGAATTTGACAATGCACCTAAAGAATAATATCACTTTCCAATGCAAAAAAAATGATGCACCTAAGGAACGTTCCTCGTGATTTCATTTTTATATATATGTAGACTTAAATTTCAGTGACCCATGTAAATACTATTTGATATACTATTCATTAATTGCTTCATTTCTTAATCTGGGATATTATATAAAAGACTGTTTTACATCTCAAGGTGTGGCATTTAGCAGAGGGCCTCTCTAACAGCTAATGGTGAAGTTAAATGAGGCCATACCGTGCTATCAACTATATAATCGTAGATTTAAAAACCTTGATTCAGAAATTGGATTAACTTTACAAGTTAGTTCAAAAGCTTTTGTCCTTCTAAAATATCTCCTTAGCACTCAATAAGTACGCTAAAAATGCCTTTAATCTATCTAGCCAACCTTTCATGAAGTTTGTTTTGTGAAGCGACTATTCAATTGGGCAACAGCACTGAACAAGATAACAGCATCCATCAACCACTGAATATTTTCTCTTTCTCTACTGATTTATCTCTTCTCTAATTTGCAGTGCTTCGGATAGAATCAAAGCAATGGGCCAAGTTTTATCAAAAGCAAGGGATCTATTGTACGATTGCAAGGAAATTACCGAGCGTTTGAGAGCAATGCTTCAGTCAGCAGATGAGCAGGTCCGGAGCTTGGAGGGGAGGAGGCGGCCGCGGCGGCGGCAGTCCCGCGGTGGCGGCGGGTGACCGCCCTCCCCCGATGGCGGCGGCTGTGGGGACCGCCCGGTGGTGGCGGTGGTGGAGGGGAGAGAGTGCTTGCCGCCGCCGTTGCTGCTGGGGCCCACCCCACCCCACCTCGCGGGAACGGGAGCGAAGGAGGGAGCACGGGGCGGCGTCGGCGGAGGGGAATCGTCGTCCGGTGCGCCGGTGCCGCTGTCTCTCTCTCCGTCTCTCTCTCTCTCTTCCGTCTCTCCGGTGGCGGCGGCTGTGGGGGAACCGCCCGGTGGCGACGGTGGTGGAGGGGAGGAGGCGGCCGCGGCGGTGGGGAGGCGTGTGCGGTGTGTGTGTGTGCGTCCGTGCACGATTTGAGGGAGAAACGGCTGTGTTGAATGCTTCTGTTTACCGAGTGCCTAGATGTACGGCACTCGGTAACTCATGTTTACCGAGTGCCCAGATCTACGGCACTCGGTAAATAGAAGCATGGCAGCCCACTGTGGCAGACAGGTGGGCCGTGGCTAACCTTACCGAGTGTTTCAGGTCACACTCGGTAAAAGTATCCATTATTTCATGCAAAACAAAAAGAAAAATACCAATTTAATCCTAAAATTCACCAAACTTCACATGAACTATTTCATGTCATCTATTTACTATCTAAAAAATTCAAGTTCAAATCATATTGTCGAATTTCACTCTTAATAGAAATCCTACTCGTCATTGTGAATGTTTTAGCGTCTCTTTGGGAGATGTACCGGTTCCAGCAGCGACGAATGTAAAAATACTTCCAAAACGTTATGAAATTTTTCTATAACATAGATGTATGCTTCAATGTTAATTCTTCCAATCTCGTGATTTATCGAGTTCGATTTAATTATTACAATTAAATTTACACGATATGTACCTAATTTTCATAAAGAATGAAAAATTTGTGAAATATAGTAAATAAATCGAAATAAACACCATATTTTGGAATGGA